>NW_025422585.1:0-92530 GCF_904849725.1 Hordeum vulgare subsp. vulgare | reverse complement strand
GTGGAAGAAGAATGCCTCCGTGAAGCAGACGAACCGACGTAGTCGAGCGGGTCCTCACATCCGACACGCTTGTTGAACTCTATTGAGACGAAGCAAACCGGAAACACGAATCAACACACGAGATTCACCACACGATGCACAACACAAATGATGCATGAGCAGCTGAATACATGCAAGTCACGGCATGACAATTTCACACAATCAAAACTACACATTAAGTGAAGTTCAATATGCAACGAGTTGCATATCGACGAAACTCCGCATATGAATTATTTAGTTCACTCCCGGTTATTTACACGGCAATATTAATGTTGTCAAACATGCAAGAGGTGGAGCGGAAATTAAACTACCTATCTAGACATTTTTAAGTGAGGTCGGAAATGACATATAGCACCTCCGAGACGACCTCACATGTTAATTTACAATTCTGTCCAGATCTGAGCTAACACATTTAATTAGTTGTTAAACAGCAAAACAAATAGGTTCACGTGATTCTACGCGTCAAGACAAGCAATCTACACATAGAGATCATCTCCAACGGAGCTACGGATCAAAAGTTACAAGCACCACAAGATATGATGGCATGAATGCATTATGCATGCAACGGCGGTCACGAGCACTTCAAAACATCCAACCAGCAAGGGAAAATGAAACTAAATGAGATTCTAAGCAAGTTTCATGTAGGACACGTTCAAATCGGAGCTACGGTTCAAAAACTACGAGCAAAACAAGAAATGACTACAATCTGCCAAAATCAGCCACATAGCACTTTCTACACCCCACAACTACGGCTACACAACTCCGATAAGCTCAAGCAAGGCATGGCACGGAAGAGGGCAAGATGCACTACTACAAACACCCAACAACAACTAGCATGGCAGCAAGGAGCACTAGGAAAAGAAGACACAAAATGGTATCTCACACACTATTTCAGACTTAGTGAAAATTACACCTCATGAAAGTGCAGTTTTCGATCTGAAGCTATATTGACAGCAGCAAAACCTATAGCTACAGGACTTTCAAATGGCGTGAGAATTTACAGCATGCTAGAGAAACACAAGGGGTACAACTAACTCCATTGGATCAACTCAAAAGAGCTACAGATCACAAGATGCAAGCAAGACAAGACAGCAACAAAATAATAACAGATTCCAGACTTAGAAATATTTCAGCACGTCCAAAACAGCACTATTTCTAGCAAATTGAGAGCAAGCAAAACACACCTAAACATGCATTTCTATTGCAACCAAAAACACCAGGGGCTAAACAAAACATCCAAGATCAACTCCCTAGTTGACAACTAATTCAAACGAGGCACGGAATAAATCCTACGAATTAAACAAAAGGGCAACATAGCAAAATATCTCGCGAACTAACTTGCTCAAAAGCTAAAACTAATTGCACAGAAAAATCACATGGATTTTTCTATCCCGAAAACATATAAAATATGTGGGGTTTGCAACACAAAATAATGTCACACATTAATGCGAGATAATCACCTATATACGGGAAAATAAACTACCGGCAATCCATACACGCAAAAATACAAATGACTGGCCTAAAATACAAGATAAAATGGTCCCTAAAACATAGACATTTTATCTATGGCATACGGGCAACCCGGTCTTGCACGAAAAATAAATACGGGTCGAAACCTATTAGGACAGCACACTTATCTAGGCAAACAGCACGCTAAACAACGTCAAACAAATGTGCAAGTTGTGGAATCATGTTCTACTCGCAAAACTACCCCAAAACCATATAAAATACTCCTCGTTTCGACTTACGGAATAAAAGTTACAGGCATTTAAATATATCTATTTACTGGAATTTATCTAAAACGAAATAAAAACTTAAAATACTACATGGGCCGACAGGGGCGCAAAATAGCAATCGGATGCCTGGGCGAGGAATAGGGAACAGGGGCAAGGGAGGCTTACCTTGGGCCGGATCAGACCGGCCAGGTCGGCTGGGGAGGCTCCTGGGCCAGGGAGCGGCGACGCACTGGAGTTGGGCCGCGACTGGCGACCCGGGGGCGAGGTGGGCCGCGAGGCTGACGGGGACGACGGGCCAGCGGTGCTGGCGGGCGACAGGAGGCCAGCCCAGGCGCTAGCGAGGCTGACGGCGCGGTCAACGGCGCGCCAGCGGGATCGTGACCCCGATCTGGATCGCACGCGGCGGCGGCTCCTTCTCCCGCGGCGGCGACCCGCGGTGCATGGCGACGGGAGCACAGGGGGCTCAAAGGGACCGGCCGGATCGGTGTGTCCGAGGCGGCGGCGGGACAACGCAAGGAGCAGGCGGCGATGCGGGAGAGGCGGCGGCGCATGGCGGCAGCGGCGAGGGGGCGCACCGGCCGGCGTAACTCCGGTGGGGCTCCGACCTGGCCAGGTGACGGCGACGGGGCGCCTAGGCCAGGGACGCAACTCCGGCGAGGCCCTCCGGTGGCGCTCCGATGAGGAGGCGCGACGAGGAGCAGCAGGAGGAGCTCGGCCAGAGAACGCTCGGGCGCGGCGGGCGGCGCGGATGGGCCTGCCCGGGCCCGATCTGGGCTCGGCGGGCCCGCGGCGGCTGGTGGGTGGGAGGAGAGAGAGTGCGGCTAGGGTTTGAGGGGCGCGGATCCCGAGGAAGAGAGAGAGGGGTTGTCTGAATAATGCATGGGGGTCTATAAATAGACAAACGGGGGGGGGGGCTCGGTTTAACCGGAATCGCGTTCCGGATCCAACCGCGGTGTCGGATTCGGACGATTCCGAACGTGGGTATGGGTACGCGGCCGTGTAGAGGGGATATCCGAAGAGGAGAGGGAGAACGGGCGGCGCGACAACGATTTTTAAAACACCGACAGACGTCCGACGGTAGACCGAATACGGTGCCGCTACGGTCGACCGTTCGGGTACCAGACGGTCTCCGATCGCGACGAATTCGATAGGCGGCCTAGCTATATTAAAATAAGACCGCACGTCAAATCTCAATCCGGTCAGAGAAAGTTTTAAGCATACTTAAAAAACAGGGTTTCGAACGATGCGCGGGCGCGTGCGTGTGCGGTCGACTCAGAACGGACAACGACGAGAACCGGCAACTACTAACGGATGCAAGTTTTGAAAACGGGCGGCAACGGGATGCTGATGCAATGCTTATGATGCGCATGATGCGATGATGATGCGACAAAAGAAAATAGACACACGACGAAACGGAATAGAAGGGGAATCTTCTGGAACGTCGGCATCGGGCTGTCACAACGGTGTTGTCTAAGGGTGCTGCCAGACCTTCCTGGAGGGCGTCGGGGCTACCATTTCCTTCTCCCCGCCGAGTTACCGGGGGAAACCCTTGGCGACAGCGTCGTCATCGTCACGTCCCTTCTTGGAGGTATTGATTGGTACTGGCGATTCGGAGCCTGGCAGCTTGGTGGGAGATCTTAGTGGGGCGCAACGGTCGCGAGGCTTCTCCGCTTTTTTTGTTGACCCGCCACTGTCGGCATTTGTTCCTTTTTGTATTTTCTTTTTAGTTTTTTTTTGGCGTGACTATGTTGTTTACGCCCAACATATATCGTCATTTGTATCGGTGTCGGTTGCTTTGAAATACAAAGTGGGGGGAAACCCTTTTTCGTCAAAAGCCAGTGCAGCCACCAAAAGAGCAAATGGAGGACCAGCTCCATGGTGGACTTAAAAAGAACATATTTCTATCACCAAAACAATTTTGTAGGTACACTAATACATACATTACATGTTCAGTAATAATTTCATACATGGTGTATATAAAAGAAAATACAGACATGAAAATGGTCATTTTTTGTTGTTGTTGGGCCGAGATATTTTTTGTATACAATCTGCAACTCATAATTCTTTGATCGAAATTTTACGGACATGTTGGGAATATCTATAAGTTTTCAGAAAAATATTATTTTTTTAAACATAGAAAAAACATTTCTGAATCATTTAAAATAAAGTTCTCGAGTGTACCTGTCTACCAAAACTTGCACTCAGTGAGCCATACACATTTTAACAAAGATGTTGTGATTTCTTTCCTTCTAGATGTTCCATAAAGCCGGTGTTGGCGACACGGAGTAGGGTTGGCAGCGCTCACAACAACATCAATAGTGCTATCTCAACAGACTTCTACATGCGTTTTACAGGGTTAGTTTGAGTTGGCAGATTGTTATTGAATTAAGGGGAGGGAGAGGAGGGGAACTTTTGAAATCTGGGTGTATATACATTCTATATGTAAAACAAAATTAGCAATTCAACATAAAATCAAGAAAATCTCAAACTATTTTTAAATAAACTTGATCTTTAATTATACTTGTAAGAAAATTTTCAAAAAGAAAAATTACACTTTCATTTCTTTTCATAAAAAGACAATTTTTGGGTCAAAACAGTATGACTAGTGACCTATAATAACAAATAAATTTCATTTTTTTTGTTCAAAAGTCAATATAGACTTTTTTCTTGAAAATTATAGTAGTACAAAACAAAGTCAAGTTTAATCTAAAAATATATCAAAACTATTTTGTCTTTTAATTAACTAATTAAAAATCATTATATTGGCTGTATATACAATCAGGAACCAAGTGTATTTCCGGAGGGAGGGACACCCATTTGAAATTCAGGAGGAGGGGGGGCGGGGCGTAATAGTGGGTATGTTGTTTAGATTACTAGATGATGCCTCGTCACGTTGCTGCGGAAAACTTGCTAGAAGATCTATGAAAATTGCTAAAAAACATCTATAACTTATAAGAAGCGAATATAAGCTCAGAAATGAAAATAAAATATAAAAAGTGTAAAAAGAGAAAAAAATGCAGTAAAAGAATGTCATTTTTAACAAAAATGTGAATTTGAACTACATATGTATGGTACATGCAACCAACACATATATTGTTAATATAAAATCTAATGCGAAAAGTAACTTAAGAGTAATATGCATGAATTGATGTTATGATGCTTGCATGTATAGAGTAATGAAAAAACAATGTAATTTATAACTTAAATACATAAATTTCTCATGTGTAGCACACTTGCATGTCTAGGAAAATAGTACTAGTGGGTTGTATCTATTTAGAAATAAAAGATTGAAGTGGGATGGTGCTGTGTGGCGAGCTTTGCTACATCAAAAGAAATTTACAGCGCCCACCCCACCTGTTAAATTCTGGGGCGGTTAATTAGGAAGGGAAGGTTTAGGGCTTTGCTAAGCTACGGATGCTTTACAAGACTTCTATGGACGAGGCTGAGCTGGGTTATTTTAATTGGTGATTAGATGAGGCCGGTCCCACGGTGAAAATCAAAGGGGAAGGATTAATGAAGGGAAAAGTATAGGTCCGTAACTTTTTGTAAAACAAATCCGTAAGTCTAGCATTTTTGAAGGTTTTATACTGACTATTAATCCCACCGCCCCCCTGATGTGCATTGGGTGGGCCCCTCCTCTATTTTCCTCAATTAGAAAGAGCCATGTAAGCCATTACGTTACTTTACGGTATGGTAGCTATGTAGGTTTAGCATTGCTCACTAAAAAGGACAATCAACTGTTTCATAAAATTGTCTTAAATAAAAAAACTGATCTGTAAAATCATGTAGCCTTTTTAACACATTATGAACGCAAACGTTTGTATATACATGCGTATATATTCATCTTTTTAAATGCACACACGTACACCTTATTTCAATACACCTTATAATTTTTTGAAATAAGTTGAGGTATATTGCGAGCATCGGAACTTAAACCCTGGTAAAATAAAGATACCAGTGTTCCTCTAACTACCCAACCAGGTACGTAAAATCTAGCATTTTGGACAGTATCCGACTAGGAGCTCAATGTGGTAAATTTTCGTGTTTTGATCCTTTTCTGGAACTTGATTCAAATCTGACCTTAATTTATACAAATTTTGGGATCTGATTTTTTTTTCCTATCATCAGGTTCTATAACGGTAGGGTATAACAACCTATCACCGTAGTCTCTAATGGTAGAATTGCAGGTCCTATCAATTTTTTTCCTTAGTATGCGGCACGGTGTTCACACCTACCGACGATCACCTTGACGGTAGGGTACAGGCTAACGCCATCATGTGTGGTTGTACGGGTCCGTGGTGTTGACGTGGATAAGTTTCCTACGTCAGAGAGGTCAACGGTAGCCTGTTATACCCTGCCGTTAAAGACTCGACGAATTTTTATAAGAGGGTCAGACCCCGATTTATTTACAAACAACGGTCAGATCCGGATCAAAATTTTTAAAAAGGGTCAAAACATGAAATTTTGCCTCTCAGTTAGGGAGAATGGAGAAAAGATTATTTCATTCTCATGGTCAACTTTGGAATTTCAACATATATGCCATAGAACTTAATTCGTGGTGCTCAGGGTGGGAGTAATCAGATCCTGGCTGACTCGGCCTGCACCTTGATGTGCATGGTGGAGTTGTAGTGCACCACCTCGGGCCGCACCGTCTGCATCGAGAACACCTCCGACTGCAGGTAGCAGAACCCGTCGCCGGCGTTGGGGCCGTAGTAGAACTGCGCCGCCGCGCACGCGCAGTCGTCCAGGCACGCCTTCTTGCACGCCTCCTCGCCCACCCGCTCCACGGCCCGCATGCTCGTGGCGTGGTCGTTGAAGTAGCCCGTGCCCGGCAGCGACACCAGCCGGTGCTGCGCGCGCCGCCCCGGCGACGACGAGGAGCCGCACGCCGTCGGCGGTGGACTCGTCGGGACGCAGCCGCGGTTGGGCCTCCGGAAGTCCACCGCCGGAAGTTGGCCGCGTCGGGGCAGCTGCACTGCGTGTCGTCCGTGCACACGCCGTACGCGCCGCAGACTGTTGGGTACGCGCAGCCGCCGTCCGGGAAGAGGCGCAGCACGTCGAACACCGGCGCCCAGCCCGAGGCCGGAGCGCCACTCGTAGAGCCGGAGGTGGCCGTCGTGCTCCAGCCGCATGTACTGCACGGTGCCCGCCACGACGGTGGGCAGCTGGATGACGGCCACTGACGGCGCTCCGGGCCGGGCGGAGACCGTGAGGCTCCCGTTGGCGTACGTCGCGTAGGCGCCGACCGCGGTCTCGCCGAAGCCGAGGTGGAAAATAGCGCTGCGGCGGCGTGGCGTAGACGTAGGCGCTCAGGGCGTCGTCCTCGACGGTGAGGTAGAACCTGCCGTCGCGCCAGTCAGCCGCCGACGCGTTGGCGGTGAGCGCGCGCCGTGCTTCAGCGACTGGCCGACGAGCAGCGCGTCCGTGGGCTGGTCGAACGACTGCCACACCGTGCGTTGAGCCCGTCGAACAGCACCAGGTTGCCGTCGCTGCCGATGGTCACCCCGGCGACGGACCGGCCCTTGGCGCCGGCGGACCACACCGCCGACCCGTTGGCCGATCTGAGCACCAGCTCACCCTCAGGCGTGAGCTCCGCGGAGGCGCCCTCGCCCACGGGGCTGGCGCGGTTGGCGGACCAGACGACCTGCGGGGACGCCGGTCGTGACGGAGGTGATGAGCGCGCCGCTGTTGCAGTAGACGACGGCGACGCCGAGGAGGAAGCCGGCGCACGGGGCCGCGCCGTGGCTGCTGGTGCAGAAGAAGCGAAGGCGAAGGAGGGGCCGAAGCCGGCCGGGTTGAGGCGCAGCAGGGCGACGCGCGCCACGGAGCCGTCGGTGTAGACGACGTGGTGCGGCAGGCCGGCGTCCGTGTTGGCCCAGGTCGTGGGCGCCCTCGCCGCCGGGTAGTCAAACCTCTGCTGCTCCTGCTGCTGCGCTCGAACCCCGCCGCCGGCGAGAAGGCAGCCGATCAGCGCGATGATCGTGGCACGGTGCATCATGGGCCGTGACTGCTTGATCGTGATCGTGATGTGATAGTGGATGGAGCACTGTGGTGGAGGAACGATCGACGGAGCGTGTTCTTTTATAGTATAAGCGATCGGGATCGGTGTGGACAGGAAGCATGTGGAATTCCGGCGTGGAAGTCGTCGTCGTCGACCGGGATGGCGCCGCGCCGCCGCGTGCCGTTGGTTCACGACCCCGTCAGCGCGCGCGTATGTACGTACGCACACGCAACGTGGCGGCGAGGTGTGCCGGTGGCCAGCTTATTGCCCGCCGTACGCATGTGTGCATGTACAGCGCGTACGTACATGGTTTTCTTGTACCGTTCCTCGAGCTCATTTCCTTGCATGTTATACTTCGATCGCCCTGTCGGTGGCACGCGCATACATACCTTAGTACGATACTGTCCGGTCATGAGTGCTTGCTTAATTCATTGTAAGAGAGTTTGTGATTGGGGTGATCAGGATCCACCAACCCCGCGTCGTCTGCATCGTTGGATCCGCATGTAACATTTTTCCTCCTATGCAGCAAAATTTCGATATCATGCAACAATTTTTTCAACGGTTACAATAAAAAATAAAATTTGTAAAAAATAAAATTTGTAGAAAAAAAATATCTACGTGATCGTAACAAAAAATGAAGCTGATGGTACGTGGTAGCAAAAGTCAAACGTCGATTGTAACAAAAATTTACGTGACGTGTATGCAACTTTTAGTGAACGGTTACAGCAAAACATGATGCCGGTTGTAGCAAAAATTAACACGGTTGTAGCAAAAAGTAAAAAAACTAACAAAAAATCCGACAAACTAGAGTTGCAACGAAACTTATATGCATTTTTTTACTGAGACAAAATATAGTAAAAAACGCTTGTAGCAAAAATGACGCAGGTTGCAACATATTTAGACGCAAAATGTTGCATCCATTGACCAGAGAAGCGCGCGGATGGAAAAAATATTGCAAGGGCCCGCGCGCGCCAGGGGGCGACCGACGCGTCGGTTCGGCCGGCGCGCGGGTGGGAAACGATTCCCTTTGTGATTTGCATGAGAATAGATAGAATCGTTTGATTCCGTATATGTGCGTGCTTGCATTTTTTTTTTGTCCATGTCTGAGTGATACTACTTTAATCATGTGTCTATGACACATATAGATGTGACATCGTTATTGCACATCTAAATGATTAAATCAAGTATAAAAAGGTAAAAAAGTGAAAAATAAATACCAACATGAATCTTCACGTAAAGTCAACAATATACTATGGTTTATATGTGTAATACTTATCTCATATCTAGAAGTGTTTTAGTAAAATCGTACTGTAATATCAGCTTCGGAACTAGTCTACTTCATTTGTACTAAAAAAATTAACCTCTTCCTGCTAGTTCACATGGCGGAACTACCATTTGCAAACGAGTTGTGCATACGGACATCTCCTCATTTTTAAAAGGAATCCAATATGATAAAAGAACCGGTTGCCACTGAGATT
This sequence comes from Hordeum vulgare subsp. vulgare, assembly GCF_904849725.1. Taxonomy (NCBI): domain Eukaryota; kingdom Viridiplantae; phylum Streptophyta; class Magnoliopsida; order Poales; family Poaceae; genus Hordeum; species Hordeum vulgare. The sequence continues at coordinate 83,276 of NW_025422585.1, read as the reverse complement.
AGAGAGGCAAATCAAAAAGCTCACACTATAAGGAAGGGTAGTAGTATGCACTTATGTCAGCAAGGTAGTGAATTAACAAAGAAAAGGACTAAACTTGGCTGTATAATGACGAGTCGAAAGACAGGAGATTTGTTGGCTGGAAGTCAAGATTTCAAGCCATATATGAGAAATAAAAGGAATAGGCATGATGTAATATCTAAATGTCTTGAACCAGGGATTGGAAGGCATTTTAACAGAAGTTTTCACTTTGCTAGCACGGAAAGTGGTCAGTCAAACAATAGGGATAAGCAGTTTAAGCCAAGGCATCAACAGAGGACCGTCGAAGTATAAGACAATGGGGAAATTACCAGGAGAGAGAGAGCTCATGGAATAGCATTTTTACCTCTAACAATGAGAATATGGAGCAGAGGGCACTTAATAAGAAAATGAGGAGAAGGGAGAAAAAACCGAGAACCGCTCGCGTCGCCTTCAGGGGGGAACTCGGGCGCCCTAGCCGCCGCCGCCCTCAACCTCCCTTCTCCCCTGCTTCCCCGCCGTCGTCGGAGGAGGCCGGGCTCGCCCGGCGGACGGCGGCCCTTCCTCCCTTCTTTACGAGGGGATCCTTTGGCTGAAATGCGACGGCCTCCCTGGGCGTACGACATGGAGGCGGAGTTGGTGCGCTCGGGTGGCGGCCCGATGGGATCTCGGCGGCGCTGCAAGGCTGGCATCGGCGGGTCTGGGGTTCACAATCCCAGATCGGTCCTCCTCGGACTCGGGCGCCGTCCGACGGCCCTAAGCGGTGTTGGGCGCGCGCATTGACTCTCCTCCTTCACAGATGTGATTGGGGGCAGCACGAGGCGTTGGCGTGCTGCTGGATCTGAACAAGGTGGTGGCGCCATCCCTTCGTCAGGGATGACGATCAGGTGGTGGGTCCCTGTGGCGTCGCTGGTGGCGGCGGATCTTGGGATCCCGCTCACGGGGACGTCGCAGGATGTGGTGGCCCATGCAGGAGAGATGGGTTTTTCGAACAGATCTGGATGAAAGCTTGCTTTTGGCTACTGCCAAGGCCGATGATGGCGGCGTTGTCTATGTCGCTCCCTTCCTTAAGGCATCACGGAGGAGTAGTTCAAGGCCACTCTCTTCTACCTTCGGGGGAACCCTAGATCAGTAGATCGGATGACGACGACGTTTTGGTGTCGTTTCCCTCTTGGGGGCGTCATTCATGGAGGTACACACGGCCTCGAGGGACCATTGGTCGGCATCTACGGTGGAGCGGCGTTTCCTGTGACACATCGACGTCGTGGAGTCTCGGCGACGAGGCGCGGCAAAGTCTCAGCGACGGATGCGTGATGATGAGCGCACGTAGGGAGGAGGCGTTGTCTGGTGCCGTGGGGGCATCGATGACAGGCCTTGCAAGGTCGATGTGTGAGTAACTGTTCTGAAGATGGATTGATGGAAACCGACGGCGACGACTTATGAGGGTGCGTTGGACCGGTTTGTGCCCCTGACCCGGTATGTAGCTCGATCGGGGCCTCCGGCTTTAGATGTTAGGCTGTGTGAGAGGATATGTGGCTCACACTTTCTGCAGTCCTTCATCATTGGATAGGAGTAGCGACAGATGTTGCCAAGAAGGTGGCTTCAGACATATTGATGTATTGTTTTATAAGATCTTTGTGTATAAATAATAAAGTAGCTGCATCCATCTTCGAGATGCAGAGGCCGGGGATCATCCTCCTTTTCTATTTTTTTTAAAAAAAATGAGGAGGATGCATCATGTCGACCAAAACAATTTCCAAATGGATTGGCATTTACAAGTCAATCCTGAAATAATTTTTCACAGTCCGATAAGTTTATTGTAGCGCTTGCTTCTTCCAGTGTATCATGTGATCGACCATTTGCGTTCTTTCTTTGTACACAAAATAGGTGGTTGGATACAATTGCTGCCCTCAGAAGGATAATCAGGTGGTTGATTCATTGAATGACATACAAAAATGATGGGTAAGAGAGCTTGGTTTTGCTATGTTATTAGATATGCCTGCTTGCAGCCTACTTGCAGACTGCCACGAGGGTTAACGCTCTGGTTAATAAACCCATTCAACTTGAGGAGAAAAACCCTTGTTATCAGAGGCCATCGTATTAAAATTTGAAATATTATGAATAAAATGCTAAGAATACCTGATGGTTCAATTCAAGTTACGATGCCTCGTGGCACGGGGAAGCCAATTTTTAAAAATAGGTTCAGAAGAACTGTGGAAATCAACAAATGAAACAGTTGAAAGTAGCAAGCCAATTAAGCACTTCATCAATATAATTGCTTCGATAATGGAGAGGGAAACCCTAAATAGAAACTTTTTACGGATTGTGCTATGTGTTTACCTGGCTACAGCAAGTGGTCATGTGCTAAGTTTCATCTACTCTTAGCATTGACTAATATGACTCAAAAATTACTCAATTTTATATTAAAATAATATAAAATTAAGTTATTTTTGAGTTATTTATTTTAAAACGGAAGTACATTACTGGCCATGCAGCTAATATACATACATGTTGTACGCTCCCCAACTCTTATTCTTCTTGAAAATGGCCCACTATTCAAGCATGTCTCCATTGCGGTGCTAGATCGGCTTGACTCGTTGGACGTAAAGTCAGGCTAGTCATAGTGGGGGTATCATAGCTAGTAACATAGTCTTGGGACTAGCAAACATGGTGATGTGGCAAGTAATTAAAGAAGAGAGAGATGATTAAAGTAACATATGTAGATACCGTAACATGTTAAATGCTATGCTACTATGTGTCATACATGTCAATAAATGAGATCACCTATGATGCTTGTTTATGATACTATGCACTATGAATGTAGTATGGTACAATAGTAACATATGCATGATACTACTATATGTTACTCTCCACTATGAGCAGCCTCAATCAGTGAGTATGGAAGGCTGTCGCTAAGACGCACAGTATTGGTACAGAGCTAATACGACATGTATGACATATTCTTCCCTTTGGAGGCGCGGACGCAATGCCTAGCGGCTTAATCTTCAAATAATGTACCATCACCGACGCGTACGTCCGTTCTGTGCCCTTCAAACAGGAGCGACCTAGGGTTTCCCCCTCCCCCTTCCGTTGCCGTCGGCCGCCAACCGCCGGTCAGGCCCCTCCTCCGCCCTCGTCCCCCTCGTCCCCCTCCCGGATCCGCCCTCGCGCCGCCTTCTCTGGAGGTGGCCGAGACGGCATGCGAGCTCCTCTCCCGTGGGCGGCTTCCTCCTCCGTCTCACCCTCCTCGCCATCGCCGTCGTCGAGGGGCGCCTCGACGCTGGTCCAGGAGGTGCCGGCGGCGGCGGGCCCTCCTTTCCACGCGCGCTCGTTACCCCTTCCCGGGGCAGGGGACGGCTGCGGTGCAGCTCGGCCGGTTGCGGTCCGCCGACCCGGTGGTGGTGGCCGGCGGCGGGTGAGGTGGGGGCGCTCCTCCTTGGCGGCAGGACGCCCTGGTGGTGCGGGTGGCCGACGACGCGCCTCCGGCTCAGATCTGGGCCCTGCGGGCCCCATCTAGGTCCTAGCGGGCCAGCTCCCGGCGTGGGTGCGGTGTCTTCTGCGTGGTGGTGAGGAGGAGCAACTTGGAGAGGGGAGGGGTGGCGCCGCGATGGTGTGCCTATGCAGCGTGATGGCGGAAGCTTCACGGGAGGGGGGGGGGTCATGGCCGGGCCTTTGCCACGGGCCTGGAATGCTCCTGCTATTGCGGCCGGTCGGCTACCGTCGTTGACGGTGGAGGTTGAGCCCTCCCGCATGCCGACGGTGATGTTGCTCCTAGTCCCGGTTCATCTTCATCGCTGTGCAGGTCTCTCCTTACAGCGTCGTGGTGAGACGGCGCAGGGGCCTCAAGAACGTGTTGGTGCAGGGTGTAGGTCGGCTTGGTGGCAGGCTCCGGAGCGCCCGAGGTGCAGGTTGAGATCGGGGGAAACCCCTGTCGGCCCGGCCGACACTGACGCGGTGACGCCATTGGGTGTCGCCGAACCTTCCTAGAGGGCGTCGAGGCTACCCTTCCTCGCGCCTCGTTGCGTATAGAGGGAAACTCTTGGCAACAGCGCCTTCATCGTCGCATTCCTTCTTGGAGGTGTTGATGGGTACCGGTGCATTGGAGTCTTGGAACTTGGTGGAAGACTCTTAGTGGGCATAGCGGTTGCGAGTCTTTTCTGTTTTCTGTCGATCCACCTGCGTCGGTATTTGTTTCTTTTGTATTTTCTTTTCCATTTTTTTTGTTCGTGACTGTGTTTTTTCCGCCCCAGCACCTCTCGTCGGATGTTCTGTTTGGTTGGTTTGTAATACAAAGTAGGGGAAACCCTTTTTCGTCAAAACAGGACGACCTCTTCCAGGAATGTAGCTAGGGGCTGGCATCCTGCAGCCTGTTCACCAAACCGAAGAAGCTGGTCAACATCGGCCTAGCTGGCCAGAGGTTGACACAGATGTCCTTCATCACCGGTCGTGCCATGCTAAACAAGTCCATCATTTACTTCATCTGATTGTTCAGAAGAGGCAGGTGCTCGGACGCTTGGAATTGAGCCCAAAAGATCTTCTCTGATAGTGGGCACATACGTGCTCACCACACCACAACACTATCTTGAAGGTCTCTCAAGAACACCAAATTTGTGTAAGATGGGCAAAACGGCTCTCACCAAAAGTGCAGCAAAGCAGGTATGACTTATCGGTGGCGATCTTCTTCACTTGGTTCAACACTTTGCAATCCGCTTGGGCTTGGGTTCTGGCCTCCTAACAAATCGAGCTCATTTTGGAACACTTGGCTACTTGCTGGTTCGTTTCTTCCTGAAGGATGACTCGTTGAGCGTAAATCCCCTTCAGGTCTTCCTTGGTGTCCGCGACCCAGGCCGCCTGCTATTCACCGACCTCTTTAGCCTTGGCCAGCTCTCTGTTGGCTTGCTTCGCTGCAGCCTTCTCATGCTCGATTTCCTGCCGAGTTTTTCGCAACTCGGCCGGAGTTTTTCAAGCTCCGTGGAGAAAGCTATAGATAGATTTAAAATACAATTTAGAAGCTCTAAGAATCCATGTCATACAAATCTACAAATACTAAAGATTTTATGAATTTACCTTGTTGTCCCGCCATCTGCTTCTTGAGCAGATCCATGTCCTTTCCGGACCGGTCAAGCTTATGCTTTAGGTCTTCCAACTCCCTTGAGTTGGATACGGAAGCCGAAGCCGACACCTGAAAAAGTGCAAGATCAGCCTCCTCGCACGATATCGATCCCCTGATTGGCCTCGTTAATCCTATTAGGGTCTCGGGGGCTGCTGTATTTTCACTTATTTAACTCAGGGCTATGGTGGTCTCATCTTTGTATCTAACTCACGGCTTGGGGCTACTGTGGTTATGCACTCATGATATTTGTTTGCAGAACTATAGGTCTTTAGACCACTTATTTTCTACTCATCCGCTAAGAGCTATGGGATACATCTAGTTTTCAGCAACTCTAAGCATTAATGAAATTTCTAAACAAAGATTGAAGGTTACCTCTAAACAAAAATTGCACCCAAAGGTACGCGGTGCTCTGCAAGGGTGGAGGAGCTAGTCATGGCCGCCTACATCTCTTTTGTCCACCCATTGGGATCCTGCCCTACAACAGGAGGGGAAGGAAGGGTCACCTCGGCTCTCTCCATTAAAGGAGTAGAAGCTAAGGAGGGCTGCGGAGGTGGATGTGGATCCACTGGGTCCGAGGATGCTGCTTCGCCCGACTTCTCCCTTTCCATGGAGGAAGGGTTTCTACCCAATAGGTCCTCGGACACCGAGGTCTCTACCTTGGCCATAGGGATGCTGGCACTGTCCCCCGTGGGGAGCACGAGTGGAGCTTGAGAAGTCACCACCCCAACCCGTCTTGGGCGGGAGGGGAAGGATGACGCTCCTGGATGCGCTGGCTAGAGGAAGCCTGCTTGATAACTCCTTGTCACATAGACGAGAGAATTGCGAGCTGAAAAAGACAAAAGACCAATTAGACTTATGAAAGAGAGGGACCAGTGCATGGTAAATGAAATAAAATACCGCCTCGGGCGGTGGTTTGCTCTTGTGGGGCATGGCGAGGTCGTCCTCCGAATCTTAAAGGATGACGTCGGCCTTGGCAGGAGCCTGATGAGGAGCGGCTTCGAGGCCATTATAAGGCACCTCCGGTTGCAGCCGGTGTAGGCCCACGCAAGCTCTTAAGACACCATCCTCTTCCTTGTAGGGGATGACGTACCTTCCGTCCCCTTATCCTCCTCTTCATTTCCTTCCTCCTTGTCAGAGGAGATGACTCTGACATCCTCGGACTTAGCGTCTAATGTATCACGGATCCGAAGACCTTTCCTCTTCTTCTTTGACTCTTTCTTGGACTTAGCCGGGGCTTTTGGAGGCACCATTGACAATAGGGCGTGAAGCTCGGGGGTCTTGATGTCTTTGGGCAGCAGTGACGAGCATTTGATAAGCGCCACCTTGGATCCTCATTTCTAAATAAAAAAGGAAGGTTTAGGTAAATATGAAATCCAGTATTATTAAAGATCATCGGCATTGTTGTTACCGCGGAAGGGACGCACGAGGCCTTATAGCCGATGTGTGGCCCGTCTCGGGAAATTTGTTCTTGGGGTTTTTTAAAAAGGGTCATCCACACACCATCAATATCATTGTGGAAGAAGTTCCACAGTGTTGTGGTGTCTTCGGGCTCGAACATCCACATCAGGCTGGCCCGAAGCTGAAGTGGTAGGATGAAGCGATGCAGCATCACGTCCACCACGTTCACCAGCTCAATCTTCTTATTCGAGGATCCAGATACTCTCCTGTAGGGTGGCGATATCCTCTGGATTGGCCCAGTATAGGCCTTACCTCTGCCAGGACACGCTAAATTCCTTGGAGGTAGACCTGTAAAGGGGGAGGCACGGCGTGGTCTGCGATGAGCGTTCAGTGCCGTAGAACCACTTGCTCTGCCAGATCTTCACAGTTTCAATAAAGATACCCTTCAGCCACTCTGGTTTCTGGAGCTTGCTGATCATGGGCCCCCCACATTCGGCGAATTCATCGCCACCTCTCTTCAGCTTGACGCAGAAGGTTTGCTGCCATAGGCTAAAGTGCCTCTCCACCCGCAAGAATGCCTCACACGCTATTACGTAAGTGGTGAGGTGCATGATGCAGTTTGGGGCCAGATTGTAGAAATCTAGCGAGTAGAAGAAAAGGATTCCTCGCACGAAGGGGTGCAGGGGAACCCTAGACCCCAAATGAGGTGGGGGATGAAGATGACCCACTCCCCTGGCTTGGGAGTAGGGACGCGTTAGCCGTGCTCTGGGACCCTGCAGGTGGCATTAACACGTATGTAGCCCACCGATGGGAGCTCTTCGATGGTGGCGTCGGTGACTTTGGAAGCCACCCATTTCCTCTGTAGTTCCGCTTTGGCCATGGCATATGATGTGGAAGACTGGAAAAAAGCCTCGAGCTTGCAAATGGGGATTGAGGGTGCGAGAGCTGGAAGGTTTGGGTGTTAGAACAAAAGGGAGTCGTGAGGTAAAAGATTCACAACCCCTGCTCTTTATAAGCCGGTAAAAAGGCGATGCATCCCATCCGCTCCGCCATAAAAGTCGTCATGTTTCGGTTAACCGTGCCGTTATGGACGTTTGAGGTGAAAGAATTGATTGATGATATCCCCTAAAATGCAGGGCACAATCTCTGTTTTGATACAACATGCCAATTAGAGGGTTGCCTCAAACCACGATTCAAGTAAGCCATGATGGATGCGCGTGATGTCACGAATGGTGACGATTTGGAAAAAGTTGTTAGTTATTGACTGTCGAACAAGCCTATGAATCTAGTCTTCAAGACTAGAAATGTTGCACATTTCGAATAAGCCAAGATGCATTCTAATAATGAGTGGCCAAACTGGCTTTATCCCTTGTTAAAAGAATAGCACAGGCAAGTTCCGGATGTACGAATTTTGTGCATATGCTTGGGCGGGGCTGTTGAACTTGCCTACTAAGCCGAAGACTATCAGGCTGAAGATAGTATCCAAAAAAGATTACCATCCTTGGCTTCGAAGACAAGTTCGAGGGCTACTGAAGGTGTCCTCGACTAGGGGGTCCTTGCCAAGCCGTCCTATTCCATGGGTCGGGATGACAACCCGTTAAGAAGGAAGGACTCCGGAGGCTTCTAACCTATGGCGTAAGCATATCAGACTTAACCAATGATCTCACGTGCGCTCCAAGCAGGTTGTTAGATTCGGCATATAATCCCTAGATGGCAACCGACCATGTGTAATCATTGATACCCTCGATGCCTATGTAATCCCAAGGGGTTAGTCCGTACAAACAAAAAATATTCATTATCATACCCCAAGGGTTTAGACTACAATTATGATCTCAAGGTATATCAACTGTGTACTTCGATACAACCGTAACATAAGCAAGAGCATGACGTAGGATTTTACCTCCTAAAAAAGGGCCCGAACGAGGGTAAAAATGTTGTGTCCCTTGTCTCTTGTTAACCACCGACCCGATCACACAACTTGCCCCCCTACCCGAGGTCTACAGGTTTTGATACCTACGCTGCTACTGCATATACACGGGGCTAGCAGGTGGGCCCCACTTAGCAGAAATGTCGGTTACGCCCTCCCCTCCCCTCCCTCTCCTCCCCACCTTCCTGTGCCCCTCGCGTCACCCCGAGCGGCGGCCGGGGCAGTGCCGCTCGCCTAGCCGCCAGCTCCCTTCCTCCCAGCCCCTCCCTGCCGTCGGGCAAGGCCCGGGGCGGTGTCGGCGGCAGTGGGACCTCCCTTCCCCGCTCATCATGGCCTCCCACTTGAGGGAACGTTAGGATGGCGGTGTGCCTCGACCGATAGACGGTCTGGTGATCTACGGGTGGCCTGTCCGCGGTGGAGCTGCCCCTTGGCGGTGTGGTGGTGGCCGCTGGTGTGCTGGTCCGGTGCGTCGCCCACGGCCCAGATCTGGGCCCTTGGGCCCCATTTGGGTTTTAGATGGACCGAGTCGGTCCTCTAGCGGTGCTAGTTGCGGTCGGATGGATATGTGCTCCTGCTCGGACGTGGATCGGCGAAGCCTTGACGCGCCTGTTGCATCACAACAACAATGGCTTCACGGGCGGGGGCCTGGTCAGTCCCGTGGGCCCGTGTTACTGGTATGACTCAGTTGCTGCGTCGGGTCGGCTACTACCTCAGTGGTGGAGGTCGGTCCCTCGCGCGTGTCTACTGTACTGCTACTCCTGGTTTCCGGCATGTGTACGTCTCCTTTCTTCAGACCTCGCGTATTTTCTCCGGGAAGACGGTGTGGGAAGCTTCTAGACCGTGTTGGCGGGGGATGGTGGTCGGTATGGTAGCGGGCTCTGGCGCGTCCGAGGTGAAGGTTGGGATCAGGAGAAATCCCTATCGGCCCGGCCGACACCTGCACGGTTGTCACGCCCAAGATGCGACCCTATCCTCAATTTGGCTCGAAGGCCTCGTCAGGGATAGAAGCGCATCTCGTCGTGTCGCAAGAATGGATATCGTTACAAGTACATGTACTGAAAAGATGAGATATATATACAGAGTTGGCTTACACTCGCCACAAGCTACATCAGAGTCACATCAGTACATTACATAATCAACAAGAGTAAGAGCAGGGTCCGACTACGGACGAAAACAAACGAGAAAAATAAGAACGACGTCCATCCTTGCTATCCCAGGCTGCCGGCCTGGAACCCATCCTAGATTGATGAAGAAGAAGAAGAAGAAGAAGCAACTCCAAATGAACAATCAACGCGCTCGCGTCAAGTAACCTTTACATGTACCTGAAACTGGTGTTGTAGTAATCTGTGAGCCACAGGGGACTCAGCAATCTCATTTCCAAAGGTATCAAGACTAGCAAAGCTTAATGGATGAGGTATGGTTAAGTGGTGAGGTTGCATCAGCGGCTAAGCATATATTTGGTGGCTAACTTACGAGTACAAGAAATAAGAGGGGGAAGATCTATGCATAACGGACGTGAACTACTGATGATCAAAAGAATGATCCTGAACACCTATCTACGTCAGACATAACCCCACCGTGTCCTCGATCGGAGAAGGAACTCACGAAAGAGACAGTCACGGTTACGCACACAGTTGGCAAGTTTTAATTAAGTTAACTTCAAGTTATCTAGAACCAGTGTTAAACAAAGCTTTCACGTTGCCACATAACCGCGGGCACGGCTTTCCGAAAGATTTAACCCTGCAGGGGTGCTCCAACTAGTCCATCACAAATTACCACAAGCCGCATAGAAATCCTCAATCACGAAGCTCGCGATCTCGTCAGATTCCTTAGTGGAAAACCTTAACTCTGAGATTACCCAAAGCATCACCGGAATCCCGATGCACAAGATATCTCGTCAAAGGTAAAACTAATCCAGCAAGGCCGCCCGACGTGTCGACGATTCCGATAGGAGCCGCGTTTCTCGTTCTCAGGACAGGACGGATGGAACTAGCTACGGGTGCCAAACCTCGAGTTTCCCCGTGGTGGCCCCGCAGGCAGACCGTTTGGGACCAACACCATCAGCACTGGCCCCCCCTGTTTATGTAAAATTACTCCTCGGGTTCTTGACGCCCTATGCATCTCAAATTTTTAACAAATTATTATGTTGGGCAAATGTAGAACCAATGTTGGGCCTTGCCAGACCAGCTTTAATCTAAAACGAATTATCAAAGGGGTCCCCATAACAACCCCGATCGTGTTAGGAGCGCTCATTTATGGAACATAACACCAGTAGCCGAAAACTAAGGGGGCAAAGGTGGAACAAAACACCATGCTAGAAAGGCCAAGCCTTCCACCTTTTACAAAGTATATAGGTGCATTAAATTAAATAACATTTAATAGGGTGATATAGCAAGGAACCCATGTAATCATATGGAAGCAACTGCACCTGCAACTAGCAACGCTAACATAGGGTTAAGCAAGCGGTAACATAGCCAATCAGTGGTTTGCTAGGTCGAACAGGTTGAGGGTAATCATGGCATTGTTGAGAGGCTGATATTTAACATATGGTAGGCAACGAGACTTAATCGATAGAAGCGATAAAACTAGCATGGCAATGATAGTAATGTTATCTAGGGAAATGATCATCTTGCGTGAGATCCCGCGTGGAAGAAGAATGCCTCCGTGAAGCAGACGAACCGACGTAGTCGAGCGGGTCCTCACATCCGACACGCTTGTTGAACTCTATCGAGACGAAGCAAACCGGAAACACGAATCAACACACGAGATTCACCACACGATGCACAACACAAATGATGCATGAGCAGCTGAATACATGCAAGTCACGGCATGACAATTTCACACAATCAAAACTACACATTAAGTGAAGTTCAATATGCAACGAGTTGCATATCGACGAAACTCCGCATATGAATTATTTAGTTCACTCCCGGTTATTTACACGGCAATATTAATGTTGTCAAACATGCAAGAGGTGGAGCGGAAATTAAACTACCTATCTAGACATTTTAAGTGAGGTCGGAAATGACATATAGCACCTCCGAGACGACCTCACATGTTAATTTACAATTCTGTCCAGATCTGAGCTAACACATTTAATTAGTTGTTAAACAGCAAAACAAATAGGTTCACGTGATTCTACGCGTCAAGACAAGCAATCTACACATAGAGATCATCTCCAACGGAGCTACGGATCAAAAGTTACAAGCACCACAAGATATGATGGCATGAATGCAATATGCATGCAACGGCGGTCACGAGCACTTCAAAACATCCAACCAGCAAGGGAAAATGAAACTAAATGAGATTCTAAGCAAGTTTCATGTAGGACACGTTCAAATCGGAGCTACGGTTCAAAAACTACGAGCAAAACAAGAAATGACTACAATCTGCCAAAATCAGCCACATAGCACTTTCTACACCCCACAACTACGGCTACACAACTCCGATAAGCTCAAGCAAGGCATGGCACGGAAGAGGGCAAGATGCACTACTACAAACACCCAACAACAACTAGCATGGCAGCAAGGAGCACTAGGAAAAGAAGACACAAAATGGTATCTCACACACTATTTCAGACTTAGTGAAAATTACACCTCATGAAAGTGCAGTTTTCGATCTGAAGCTATATTGACAGCAGCAAAACCTATAGCTACAGGACTTCAAATGGCGTGAGAATTTACAGCATGCTAGAGAAACACAAGGGGTACAACTAACTCCATTGGATCAACCTCAAAAGAGCTACAGATCACAAGATGCAAGCAAGACAAGACAGCAACAAAATAATAACAGATTCCAGACTTAGAAATATTTCAGCACGTCCAAAACAGCACTATTTCTAGCAAATTGAGAGCAAGCAAAACACACCTAAACATGCATTTCTATTGCAACCAAAAACACCAGGGGCTAAACAAAACATCCAAGATCAACTCCCTAGTTGACAACTAATTCAAACGAGGCACGGAATAAATCCTACGAATTAAACAAAAGGGCAACATAGCAAAATATCTCGCGAACTAACTTGCTCAAAAGCTAAAACTAATTGCACAGAAAAATCACATGGATTTTTCTATCCCGAAAACATATAAAATATGTGGGGTTTGCAACACAAAATAATGTCACACATTAATGCGAGATAATCACCTATATACGGGAAAATAAACTACCGGCAATCCATACACGCAAAAATACAAATGACTGGCCTAAAATACAAGATAAAATGGTCCCTAAAACATAGACATTTTATCTATGGCATACGGGCAACCCGGTCTTGCACGAAAAATAAATACGGGTCGAAACCTATTAGGACAGCACACTTATCTAGGCAAACAGCACGCTAAACAACGTCAAACAAATGTGCAAGTTGTGGAATCATGTTCTACTCGCAAAACTACCCCAAAACCATATAAAATACTCCTCGTTTCGACTTACGGAATAAAAGTTACAGGCATTTAAATATATCTATTTACTGGAATTTATCTAAAACGAAATAAAAACTTAAAATACTACATGGGCCGACAGGGGCGCAAAATAGCAATCGGATGCCTGGGCGAGGAATAGGGAACAGGGGCAAGGGAGGCTTACCTTGGGCCGGATCAGACCGGCCTGGTCGGCTGGGGAGGCTCCTGGGCCAGGGAGCGGCGACGCACTGGAGTTGGGCCGCGACTGGCGACCCGGGGGCGAGGTGGGCCGCGAGGCTGACGGGGACGACGGGCCAGCGGTGCTGGCGGGCGACAGGAGGCCAGCCCAGGCGCTAGCGAGGCTGACGGCGCGGTCAACGGCGCGCCAGCGGGATCGTGACCCCGATCTGGATCGCACGCGGCGGCGGCTCCTTCTCCCGCGGCGGCGACCCGCGGTGCATGGCGACGGGAGCACAGGGGGCTCAAAGGGACCGGCCGGATCGGTGTGTCCGAGGCGGCGGCGGGACAACGCAAGGAGCAGGCGGCGATGCGGGAGAGGCGGCGGCGCATGGCGGCAGCGGCGAGGGGGCGCACCGGCCGGCGTAACTCCGGTGGGGCTCCGACCTGGCCAGGGACGGCGACGGGGCGCCTAGGCCAGGGACGCCAACTCCGGCGAGGCCCTCCGGTGGCGCTCCGATGAGGAGGCGCGACGAGGAGCAGCAGGAGGAGCTCGGCCAGAGAACGCTCGGGCGCGGCGGCGGCGCGGATGGGCCTGCCCGGGCCCGATCTGGGCTCGGCGGGCCCGCGGCGGCTGGTGGGTGGGAGGAGAGAGAGTGCGGCTAGGGTTTGAGGGGCGCGGATCCCGAGGAAGAGAGAGAGGGGTTGTCTGAATAATGCATGGGGGTCTATAAATAGACAAACGGGGGGGGGGGGGGGGCTCGGTTAACCGGAATCGCGTTCCGGATCCAACCGCGGTGTCGGATTCGGACGATTCCGAACGTGGGTATGGGTACGCGGCCGTGTAGAGGGGATATCCGAAGAGGAGAGGGAGAACGGGCGGCGCGACAACGATTTTTAAAACACCGACAGACGTCCGACGGTAGACCGAATACGGTGCCGCTACGGTCGACCGTTCGGGTACCAGACGGTCTCCGATCGCGACGAAATTCGATAGGCGGCCTAGCTATATTAAAATAAGACCGCACGTCAAATCTCAATCCGGTCAGAGAAAGTTTTAAGCATACTTAAAAAACAGGGTTTCGAACGATGCCGCGGGCGCGTGCGTGTGCGGTCGGACTCAGAACGGACAACGACGAGAACCGGCAACTACTAACGGATGCAAGTTTTGAAAACGGGCGGCAACGGGATGCTGATGCAATGCTTATGATGCGCATGATGCGATGATGATGCGACAAAAGAAAATAGACACACGACGAAAACGGAATAGAAGGGGAATCTTCTGGAACGTCGGCATCGGGCTGTCACAACGGTGTTGTCTAAGGGTGCTGCCAGACCTTCCTGGAGGGCGTCGGGGCTACCATTTCCTTCTCCCCGCCGAGTACCGGGGGAAACCCTTGGCGACAGCGTCGTCATCGTCACGTCCCTTCTTGGAGGTATTGATTGGTACTGGCGATTCGGAGCCTGGCAGCTTGGTGGGAGATCTTTAGTGGGCGCAACGGTCGCGAGGCTTCTCCGCTTTTTTTGTTGACCCGCCACTGTCGGCATTTGTTCCTTTTTGTATTTTCTTTTTAGTTTTTTTTTGGCGTGACTATGTTGTTTACGCCCCAACATATATCGTCATTTGTATCGGTGTCGGTTGCTTTGAAATACAAAGTGGGGGGAAACCCTTTTTCGTCAAAAGCCAGTGCAGCCACCAAAAGAGCAAATGGAGGACCAGCTCCATGGTGGACTTAAAAAGAACATATTTCTATCACCAAAACAATTTTGTAGGTACACTAATACATACATTACATGTTCAGTAATAATTTCATACATGGTGTATATAAAAGAAAATACAGACATGAAAATGGTCATTTTTTGTTGTTGTTGGGCCGAGATATTTTTTGTATACAATCTGCAACTCATAATTCTTTTGATCGAAATTTTACGGACATGTTGGGAATATCTATAAGTTTTCAGAAAAATATTATTTTTTTAAACATAGAAAAAACATTTCTGAATCATTTAAAATAAAGTTCTCGAGTGTACCTGTCTACCAAAACTTGCACTCAGTGAGCCATACACATTTTAACAAAGATGTTGTGATTTCTTTCCTTCTAGATGTTCCATAAAGCCGGTGTTGGCGACACGGAGTAGGGTTGGCAGCGCTCACAACAACATCAATAGTGCTATCTCAACAGACTTCTACATGCGTTTTACAGGGTTAGTTTGAGTTGGCAGATTGTTATTGAATTAAGGGGAGGGAGAGGGAGGGGAACTTTTGAAATCTGGGTGTATATACATTCTATATGTAAAACAAAATTAGCAATTCAACATAAAATCAAGAAAATCTCAAACTATTTTTAAATAAACTTGATCTTTAATTATACTTGTAAGAAAATTTTCAAAAAAGAAAATTACACTTTCATTTCTTTTCATAAAAAGACAATTTTTGGGTCAAAACAGTATGACTAGTGACCTATAATAACAAATAAATTTCATTTTTTTTGTTCAAAAGTCAATATAGACTTTTTTCTTGAAAATTATATAGTAGTACAAAACAAAGTCAAGTTTAATCTAAAAATATATCAAAACTATTTTGTCTTTTTAATTAACTAATTAAAAAATCATTATATAGGCTGTATATACAATCAGGAACCAAAGTGTATTTCCCGGAGGGAGGGACACCCATTTGAAATTCAGGAGGAGGGGGGGCGGGGCGTAATAGTGGGTATGTTGTTTAGATTACTAGATGATGCCTCGTCACGTTGCTGCGGAAAACTTGCTAGAAGATCTATGAAAATTGCTAAAAAACATCTATAACTTATAAGAAGCGAATATAAGCTCAGAAATGAAAATAAAATATAAAAAGTGTAAAAAGAGAAAAAAAATGCAGTAAAAGAATGTCATTTTTAACAAAAATGTGAATTTGAACTACATATGTATGGTACATGCAACCAACACATATATTGTTAATATAAAATCTAATGCGAAAAGTAACTTAAGAGTAATATGCATGAATTGATGTTATGATGCTTGCATGTATAGAGTAATGAAAAAACAATGTAATTTATAACTTAAATACATAAATTTCTCATGTGTAGCACACTTGCATGTCTAGGAAAATAGTACTAGTGGGTTGTATCTATTTAGAAATAAAAGATTGAAGTGGGATGGTGCTGTGTGGCGAGCTTTGCTACATCAAAAGAAATTTACAGCGCCCACCCCACCTGTTAAATTCTGGGGCGGTTAATTAGGAAGGGAAGGTTTAGGGCTTTGCTACAGCTACGGATGCTTTACAAGACTTCTATGGACGAGGCTGAGCTGGGTTATTTTAATTGGTGATTAGATGAGGCCGGTCCCACGGTGAAAATCAAAGGGGAAGATTAATGAAGGGAAAAGTATAGGTCCGTAACTTTTTGTAAAACAAATCCGTAAGTCTAGCATTTTTGAAAGGTTTATACTGACTATTAATCCCACCGCCCCCCTGATGTGCATTGGGTGGGCCCCTCCTCTATTTTCCTCCAATTAGAAAGAGCCATGTAAGCCATTACGTTACTTTACGGTATGGTAGCTATGTAGGTTTAGCATTGCTCACTAAAAAAGGACAAATCAACTGTTTCATAAAATTGTCTTAAATAAAAAACTGATCTGTAAAATCATGTAGCCTTTTTAACACATTATGAACGCAAACGTTTGTATATACATGCGTATATATTCATCTTTTTAAATGCACACACGTACACCTTATTTCAATACACCTTATAATTTTTTGAAATAAGTTGAGGTATATTGCGAGCATCGGAACTTAAACCCTGGTAAAATAAAGATACCAGTGTTCCTCTAACTACCCAACCAGGTACGTAAAATCTAGCATTTTGGACAGTATCCGACTAGGAGCTCAATGTGGTAAATTTTCGTGTTTTGATCCTTTTCTGGAACTTGATTCAAATCTGACCTTAATTTATACAAATTTTGGGATCTGATTTTTTTTTCCTATCATCAGGTTCTATAACGGTAGGGTATAACAACCTATCACCGTAGTCTCTAATGGTAGAATTGCAGGTCCTATCAATTTTTTTCCTTAGTATGCGGCACGGTGTTCACACCTACCGACGATCACCTTGACGGTAGGGTACAGGCTACCGCCATCATGTGTGGTTGTACGGGTCCGTGGTGTTGACGTGGATAAGTTTCCTACCGTCAGAGAGGTCAACGGTAGCCTGTTATACCCTGCCGTTAAAGACTCGACGAATTTTTTATAAGAGGGTCAGACCCCGATTTATTTACAAACAACGGTCAGATCCGGATCAAAATTTTAAAAAGGGTCAAAACATGAAATTTTGCCTCTCAGTTAGGGAGAATGGAGAAAAGATTATTTCATTCTCATGGTCAACTTTGGAATTTCAACATATATGCCATAGAACTTAATTCGTGGTGCTCAGGGTGGGAGTAATCAGATCCTGGCTGACTCGGCCTGCACCTTGATGTGCATGGTGGAGTTGTAGTGCACCACCTCGGGCCGCACCGTCTGCATCGAGAACACCTCCGACTGCAGGTAGCAGAACCCGTCGCCGGCGTTGGGGCCGTAGTAGAACTGCGCCGCCGCGCACGCGCAGTCGTCCAGGCACGCCTTCTTGCACGCCTCCTCGCCCACCCGCTCCACGGCCCGCATGCTCGTGGCGTGGTCGTTGAAGTAGCCCGTGCCCGGCAGCGACACCAGCCGGTGCTGCGCGCGCCGCCCCGGCGACGACGAGGAGCCGCACGCCGTCGGCGGTGGACTCGTCGGGACGCAGCCGCGGTTGGGCCTCCGGAAGTCCACCGCCCGGAAGTTGGCCGCGTCGGGGCAGCTGCACTGCGTGTCGTCCGTGCACACGCCGTACGCGCCGCAGACTGTTGGGTACGCGCAGCCGCCGTCCGGGAAGAGGCGCAGCACGTCGAACACCGGCGCCCAGCCCGAGCCGGAGCGCCACTCGTAGAGCCGGAGGTGGCCGTCGTGCTCCAGCCGCATGTACTGCACGGTGCCCGCCACGACGGTGGGCAGCTGGATGACGGCCACTGACGGCGCTCCGGGCCGGGCGGAGACCGTGAGGCTCCCGTTGGCGTACGTCGCGTAGGCGCCGACCGCGGTCTCGCCGAAGCCGAGGTGGAAATAGCGCTGCGGCGGCGTGGCGTAGACGTAGGCGCTCAGGGCGTCGTCCTCGACGGTGAGGTAGAACCTGCCGTCGCGCCAGTCAGCCGCCGACGCGTTGGCGGTGAGCCGCGCGCCGTGCTTCAGCGACTGGCCGACGAGCAGCGCGTCCGTGGGCTGGTCGAACGACTGCCACACCGTGGCGTTGAGCCCGTCGAACAGCACCAGGTTGCCGTCGCTGCCGATGGTCACCCCGGCGACGGACCGGCCCTTGGCGCCGGCGGACCACACCGCCGACCCGTTGGCCGATCTGAGCACCAGCTCACCCTCAGGCGTGAGCTCCGCGGAGGCGCCCTCGCCCACGGGGCTGGCGCGGTTGGCGGACCAGACGACCTGCGGGACGCCGGTCGTGACGGAGGTGATGAGCGCGCCGCTGTTGCAGTAGACGACGGCGACGCCGAGGAGGAAGCCGGCGCACGGGGCCGCGCCGTGGCTGCTGGTGCAGAAGAAGCCGAAGGCGAAGGAGGGGCCGAAGCCGGCCGGGTTGAGGCGCAGCAGGGCGACGCGCGCCACGGAGCCGTCGGTGTAGACGACGTGGTGCGGCAGGCCGGCGTCCGTGTTGGCCCAGGTCGTGGGCGCCCTCGCCGCCGGGTAGTCAAACCTCTGCTGCTCCTGCTGCTGCGCTCGAACCCCGCCGCCGGCGAGAAGGCAGCCGATCAGCGCGATGATCGTGGCACGGTGCATCATGGGCCGTGACTGCTTGATCGTGATCGTGATGTGATAGTGGATGGAGCACTGTGGTGGAGGAACGATCGACGGAGCGTGTTCTTTTATAGTATAAGCGATCGGGATCGGTGTGGACAGGAAGCATGTGGAATTCCGGCGTGGAAGTCGTCGTCGTCGACCGGGATGGCGCCGCGCCGCCGCGTGCCGTTGGTTCACGACCCGTCAGCGCGCGCGTATGTACGTACGCACACGCAACGTGGCGGCGAGGTGTGCCGGTGGCCAGCTTATTGCCCGCCGTACGCATGTGTGCATGTACAGCGCGTACGTACATGGTTTTCTTGTACCGTTCCTCGAGCTCATTTCCTTGCATGTTATACTTCGATCGCCCTGTCGGTGGCACGCGCATACATACCTTAGTACGATACTGTCCGGTCATGAGTGCTTGCTTAATTCATTGTAAGAGAGTTTGTGATTGGGGTGATCAGGATCCACCAACCCCGCGTCGTCTGCATCGTTGGATCCGCATGTAACATTTTTCCTCCTATGCAGCAAAATTTCGATATCATGCAACAATTTTTTCAACGGTTACAATAAAAAATAAAATTTGTAAAAAATAAAATTTGTAGAAAAAAAATATCTACGTGATCGTAACAAAAAATGAAGCTGATGGTACGTGGTAGCAAAAGTCAAACGTCGATTGTAACAAAAATTTACGTGACGTGTATGCAACTTTTAGTGAACGGTTACAGCAAAACATGATGCCGGTTGTAGCAAAAATTAACACGGTTGTAGCAAAAAGTAAAAAAACTAACAAAAAATCCGACAAACTAGAGTTGCAACGAAACTTATATGCATTTTTTTACTGAGACAAAATATAGTAAAAAACGCTTGTAGCAAAAATGACGCAGGTTGCAACATATTTAGACGCAAAATGTTGCATCCATTGACCAGAGAAGCGCGCAGATGGAAAAAATATTGCAAGGGCCCGCGCGCGCCAGGGGGCGACCGACGCGTCGGTTCGGCCGGCGCGCGGGTGGGAAACGATTCCCTTTGTGATTTGCATGAGAATAGATAGAATCGTTTGATTCCGTATATGTGCGTGCTTGCATTTTTTTTTGTCCATGTCTGAGTGATACTACTTTAATCATGTGTCTATGACACATATAGATGTGACATCGTTATTGCACATCTAAATGATTAAATCAAGTATAAAAAGGTAAAAAAGTGAAAAATAAATACCAACATGAATCTTCACGTAAAGTCAACAATATACTATGGTTTATATGTGTAATACTTATCTCATATCTAGAAGTGTTTTAGTAAAATCGTACTGTAATATCAGCTTCGGAACTAGTCTACTTCATTTGTACTAAAAAAATTAACCTCTTCCTGCTAGTTCACATGGCGGAACTACCATTTGCAAACGAGTTGTGCATACGGACATCTCCTCATTTTTAAAAGGAATCCAATATGATAAAAGAACCGGTTGCCACTGAGATTAGAGAGGCAAATCAAAAAGCTCACACTATAAGGAAGGGTAGTAGTATGCACTTATGTCAGCAAGGTAGTGAATTAACAAAGAAAAGGACTAAACTTGGCTGTATAATGACGAGTCGAAAGACAGGAGATTTGTTGGCTGGAAGTCAAGATTTCAAGCCATATATGAGAAATAAAAGGAATAGGCATGATGTAATATCTAAATGTCTTGAACCAGGGATTGGAAGGCATTTTAACAGAAGTTTTCACTTTGCTAGCACGGAAAGTGGTCAGTCAAACAATAGGGATAAGCAGTTTAAGCCAAGGCATCAACAGAGGACCGTCGAAGTATAAGACAATGGGGAAATTACCAGGAGAGAGAGAGCTCATGGAATAGCATTTTTACCTCTAACAATGAGAATATGGAGCAGAGGGCACTTAATAAGAAAATGAGGAGAAGGGAGAAAAAACCGAGAACCGCTCGCGTCGCCTTCAGGGGGGAACTCGGGCGCCCTAGCCGCCGCCGCCCTCAACCTCCCTTCTCCCCTGCTTCCCCGCCGTCGTCGGAGGAGGCCGGGCTCGCCCGGCGGACGGCGGCCCTTCCTCCCTTCTTTACGAGGGGATCCTTTGGCTGAAATGCGACGGCCTCCCTGGGCGTACGACATGGAGGCGGAGTTGGTGCGCTCGGGTGGCGGCCCGATGGGATCTCGGCGGCGCTGCAAGGCTGGCATCGGCGGGTCTGGGGTTCACAATCCCAGATCGGTCCTCCTCGGACTCGGGCGCCGTCCGACGGCCCTAAGCGGTGTTGGGCGCGCGCATTGACTCTCCTCCTTCACAGATGTGATTGGGGGCAGCACGAGGCGTTGGCGTGCTGCTGGATCTGAACAAGGTGGTGGCGCCATCCCTTCGTCAGGGATGACGATCAGGTGGTGGGTCCCTGTGGCGTCGCTGGTGGCGGCGGATCTTGGGATCCCGCTCACGGGGACGTCGCAGGATGTGGTGGCCCATGCAGGAGAGATGGGTTTTTCGAACAGATATGGATGAAAGCTTGCTTTTGGCTACTGCCAAGGCCGATGATGGCGGCGTTGTCTATGTCGCTCCCTTCCTTAAGGCATCACGGAGGAGTAGTTCAAGGCCACTCTCTTCTACCTTCGGGGGAACCCTAGATCAGTAGATCGGATGACGACGACGTTTTGGTGTCGTTTCCCTCTTGGGGGCGTCATTCATGGAGGTACACACGGCCTCGAGGGACCATTGGTCGGCATCTACGGTGGAGCGGCGTTTCCTGTGACACATCGACGTCGTGGAGTCTCGGCGACGAGGCGCGGCAAAGTCTCAGCGACGGATGCGTGATGATGAGCGCACGTAGGGAGGAGGCGTTGTCTGGTGCCGTGGGGGCATCGATGACAGGCCTTGCAAGGTCGATGTGTGAGTAACTGTTCTGAAGATGGATTGATGGAAACCGACGGCGACGACTTATGAGGGTGCGTTGGACCGGTTTGTGCCCCTGACCCGGTATGTAGCTCGATCGGGGCCTCCGGCTTTAGATGTTAGGCTGTGTGAGAGGATATGTGGCTCACACTTTCTGCAGTCCTTCATCATTGGATAGGAGTAGCGACAGATGTTGCCAAGAAGGTGGCTTCAGACATATTGATGTATTGTTTTATAAGATCTTTGTGTATAAATAATAAAGTAGCTGCATCCATCTTCGAGATGCAGAGGCCGGGGATCATCCTCCTTTTCTATTTTTTTTTAAAAAAATGAGGAGGATGCATCATGTCGACCAAAACAATTTCCAAATGGATTGGCATTTACAAGTCAATCCTGAAATAATTTTTCACAGTCCGATAAGTTTATTGTAGCGCTTGCTTCTTCCAGTGTATCATGTGATCGACCATTTGCGTTCTTTCTTTGTACACAAAATAGGTGGTTGGATACAATTGCTGCCCTCAGAAGGATAATCAGGTGGTTGATTCATTGAATGACATACAAAAATGATGGGTAAGAGAGCTTGGTTTTGCTATGTTATTAGATATGCCTGCTTGCAGCCTACTTGCAGACTGCCACGAGGGTTAACGCTCTGGTTAATAAACCCATTCAACTTGAGGAGAAAAACCCTTGTTATCAGAGGCCATCGTATTAAAATTTGAAATATTATGAATAAAATGCTAAGAATACCTGATGGTTCAATTCAAGTTACGATGCCTCGTGGCACGGGGAAGCCAATTTTTAAAAATAGGTTCAGAAGAACTGTGGAAATCAACAAATGAAACAGTTGAAAGTAGCAAGCCAATTAAGCACTTCATCAATATAATTGCTTCGATAATGGAGAGGGAAACCCTAAATAGAAACTTTTTACGGATTGTGCTATGTGTTTACCTGGCTACAGCAAGTGGTCATGTGCTAAGTTTCATCTACTCTTAGCATTGACTAATATGACTCAAAAATTACTCAATTTTATATTAAAATAATATAAAATTAAGTTATTTTTGAGTTATTTATTTTAAAACGGAAGTACATTACTGGCCATGCAGCTAATATACATACATGTTGTACGCTCCCCAACTCTTATTCTTCTTGAAAATGGCCCACTATTCAAGCATGTCTCCATTGCGGTGCTAGATCGGCTTGACTCGTTGGACGTAAAGTCAGGCTAGTCATAGTGGGGGTATCATAGCTAGTAACATAGTCTTGGGACTAGCAAACATGGTGATGTGGCAAGTAATTAAAGAAGAGAGAGATGATTAAAGTAACATATGTAGATACCGTAACATGTTAAATGCTATGCTACTATGTGTCATACATGTCAATAAATGAGATCACCTATGATGCTTGTTTATGATACTATGCACTATGAATGTAGTATGGTACAATAGTAACATATGCATGATACTACTATATGTTACTCTCCACTATGAGCAGCCTCAATCAGTGAGTATGGAAGGCTGTCGCTAAGACGCACAGTATTGGTACAGAGCTAATACGACATGTATGACATATTCTTCCCTTTGGAGGCGCGGACGCAATGCCTAGCGGCTTAATCTTCAAATAATGTACCATCACCGACGCGTACGTCCGTTCTGTGCCCTTCAAACAGGAGCGACCTAGGGTTTCCCCCTCCCCCTTCCGTTGCCGTCGGCCGCCAACCGCCGGTCAGGCCCCTCCTCCGCCCTCGTCCCCCTCGTCCCCCTCCCGGATCCGCCCTCGCGCCGCCTTCTCTGGAGGTGGCCGAGACGGCATGCGAGCTCCTCTCCCGTGGGCGGCTTCCTCCTCCGTCTCACCCTCCTCGCCATCGCCGTCGTCGAGGGGCGCCTCGACGCTGGTCCAGGAGGTGCCGGCGGCGGCGGGCCCTCCTTTCCACGCGCGCTCGTTACCCCTTCCCGGGGCAGGGGACGGCTGCGGTGCAGCTCGGCCGGTTGCGGTCCGCCGACCCGGTGGTGGTGGCCGGCGGCGGGTGAGGTGGGGGCGCTCCTCCTTGGCGGCAGGACGCCCTGGTGGTGCGGGTGGCCGACGACGCGCCTCCGGCTCAGATCTGGGCCCTGCGGGCCCCATCTAGGTCCTAGCGGGCCAGCTCCCGGCGTGGGTGCGGTGTCTTCTGCGTGGTGGTGAGGAGGAGCAACTTGGAGAGGGGAGGGGTGGCGCCGCGATGGTGTGCCTATGCAGCGTGATGGCGGAAGCTTCACGGGAGGGGGGGGGGGGTCATGGCCGGGCCTTTGCCACGGGCCTGGAATGCTCCTGCTATTGCGGCCGGTCGGCTACCGTCGTTGACGGTGGAGGTTGAGCCCTCCCGCATGCCGACGGTGATGTTGCTCCTAGTCCCGGTTCATCTTCATCGCTGTGCAGGTCTCTCCTTACAGCGTCGTGGTGAGACGGCGCAGGGGCCTCAAGAACGTGTTGGTGCAGGGTGTAGGTCGGCTTGGTGGCAGGCTCCGGAGCGCCCGAGGTGCAGGTTGAGATCGGGGGAAACCCCTGTCGGCCCGGCCGACACTGACGCGGTGACGCCATTGGGTGTCGCCGAACCTTCCTAGAGGGCGTCGAGGCTACCCTTCCTCGCGCCTCGTTGCGTATAGAGGGAAACTCTTGGCAACAGCGCCTTCATCGTCGCATTCCTTCTTGGAGGTGTTGATGGGTACCGGTGCATTGGAGTCTTGGAACTTGGTGGAAGACTCTTAGTGGGCATAGCGGTTGCGAGTCTTTTCTGTTTTCTGTCGATCCACCTGCGTCGGTATTTGTTTCTTTTGTATTTTCTTTTCCATTTTTTTTGTTCGTGACTGTGTTTTTTCCGCCCCAGCACCTCTCGTCGGATGTTCTGTTTGGTTGGTTTGTAATACAAAGTAGGGGAAACCCTTTTTCGTCAAAACAGGACGACCTCTTCCAGGAATGTAGCTAGGGGCTGGCATCCTGCAGCCTGTTCACCAAACCGAAGAAGCTGGTCAACATCGGCCTAGCTGGCCAGAGGTTGACACAGATGTCCTTCATCACCGGTCGTGCCATGCTAAACAAGTCCATCATTTACTTCATCTGATTGTTCAGAAGAGGCAGGTGCTCGGACGCTTGGAATTGAGCCCAAAAGATCTTCTCTGATAGTGGGCACATACGTGCTCACCACACCACAACACTATCTTGAAGGTCTCTCAAGAACACCAAATTTGTGTAAGATGGGCAAAACGGCTCTCACCAAAAGTGCAGCAAAGCAGGTATGACTTATCGGTGGCGATCTTCTTCACTTGGTTCAACACTTTGCAATCCGCTTGGGCTTGGGTTCTGGCCTCCTAACAAATCGAGCTCATTTTGGAACACTTGGCTACTTGCTGGTTCGTTTCTTCCTGAAGGATGACTCGTTGAGCGTAAATCCCCTTCAGGTCTTCCTTGGTGTCCGCGACCCAGGCCGCCTGCTATTCACCGACCTCTTTAGCCTTGGCCAGCTCTCTGTTGGCTTGCTTCGCTGCAGCCTTCTCATGCTCGATTTCCTGCCGAGTTTTTCGCAACTCGGCCGGAGTTTTTCAAGCTCCGTGGAGAAAGCTATAGATAGATTTAAAATACAATTTAGAAGCTCTAAGAATCCATGTCATACAAATCTACAAATACTAAAGATTTTATGAATTTACCTTGTTGTCCCGCCATCTGCTTCTTGAGCAGATCCATGTCCTTTCCGGACCGGTCAAGCTTATGCTTTAGGTCTTCCAACTCCCTTGAGTTGGATACGGAAGCCGAAGCCGACACCTGAAAAAGTGCAAGATCAGCCTCCTCGCACGATATCGATCCCCTGATTGGCCTCGTTAATCCTATTAGGGTCTCGGGGGCTGCTGTATTTTCACTTATTTAACTCAGGGCTATGGTGGTCTCATCTTTGTATCTAACTCACGGCTTGGGGCTACTGTGGTTATGCACTCATGATATTTGTTTGCAGAACTATAGGTCTTTAGACCACTTATTTTCTACTCATCCGCTAAGAGCTATGGGATACATCTAGTTTTCAGCAACTCTAAGCATTAATGAAATTTCTAAACAAAGATTGAAGGTTACCTCTAAACAAAAATTGCACCCAAAGGTACGCGGTGCTCTGCAAGGGTGGAGGAGCTAGTCATGGCCGCCTACATCTCTTTTGTCCACCCATTGGGATCCTGCCCTACAACAGGAGGGGAAGGAAGGGTCACCTCGGCTCTCTCCATTAAAGGAGTAGAAGCTAAGGAGGGCTGCGGAGGTGGATGTGGATCCACTGGGTCCGAGGATGCTGCTTCGCCCGACTTCTCCCTTTCCATGGAGGAAGGGTTTCTACCCAATAGGTCCTCGGACACCGAGGTCTCTACCTTGGCCATAGGGATGCTGGCACTGTCCCCCGTGGGGAGCACGAGTGGAGCTTGAGAAGTCACCACCCCAACCCGTCTTGGGCGGGAGGGGAAGGATGACGCTCCTGGATGCGCTGGCTAGAGGAAGCCTGCTTGATAACTCCTTGTCACATAGACGAGAGAATTGCGAGCTGAAAAAGACAAAAGACCAATTAGACTTATGAAAGAGAGGGACCAGTGCATGGTAAATGAAATAAAATACCGCCTCGGGCGGTGGTTTGCTCTTGTGGGGCATGGCGAGGTCGTCCTCCGAATCTTAAAGGATGACGTCGGCCTTGGCAGGAGCCTGATGAGGAGCGGCTTCGAGGCCATTATAAGGCACCTCCGGTTGCAGCCGGTGTAGGCCCACGCAAGCTCTTAAGACACCATCCTCTTCCTTGTAGGGGATGACGTACCTTCCGTCCCCTTATCCTCCTCTTCATTTCCTTCCTCCTTGTCAGAGGAGATGACTCTGACATCCTCGGACTTAGCGTCTAATGTATCACGGATCCGAAGACCTTTCCTCTTCTTCTTTGACTCTTTCTTGGACTTAGCCGGGGCTTTTGGAGGCACCATTGACAATAGGGCGTGAAGCTCGGGGGTCTTGATGTCTTTGGGCAGCAGTGACGAGCATTTGATAAGCGCCACCTTGGATCCTCATTTCTAAATAAAAAAGGAAGGTTTAGGTAAATATGAAATCCAGTATTATTAAAGATCATCGGCATTGTTGTTACCGCGGAAGGGACGCACGAGGCCTTATAGCCGATGTGTGGCCCGTCTCGGGAAATTTGTTCTTGGGGTTTTTTAAAAAGGGTCATCCACACACCATCAATATCATTGTGGAAGAAGTTCCACAGTGTTGTGGTGTCTTCGGGCTCGAACATCCACATCAGGCTGGCCCGAAGCTGAAGTGGTAGGATGAAGCGATGCAGCATCACGTCCACCACGTTCACCAGCTCAATCTTCTTATTCGAGGATCCAGATACTCTCCTGTAGGGTGGCGATATCCTCTGGATTGGCCCAGTATAGGCCTTACCTCTGCCAGGACACGCTAAATTCCTTGGAGGTAGACCTGTAAAGGGGGAGGCACGGCGTGGTCTGCGATGAGCGTTCAGTGCCGTAGAACCACTTGCTCTGCCAGATCTTCACAGTTTCAATAAAGATACCCTTCAGCCACTCTGGTTTCTGGAGCTTGCTGATCATGGGCCCCCCACATTCGGCGAATTCATCGCCACCTCTCTTCAGCTTGACGCAGAAGGTTTGCTGCCATAGGCTAAAGTGCCTCTCCACCCGCAAGAATGCCTCACACGCTATTACGTAAGTGGTGAGGTGCATGATGCAGTTTGGGGCCAGATTGTAGAAATCTAGCGAGTAGAAGAAAAGGATTCCTCGCACGAAGGGGTGCAGGGGAACCCTAGACCCCAAATGAGGTGGGGGATGAAGATGACCCACTCCCCTGGCTTGGGAGTAGGGACGCGTTAGCCGTGCTCTGGGACCCTGCAGGTGGCATTAACACGTATGTAGCCCACCGATGGGAGCTCTTCGATGGTGGCGTCGGTGACTTTGGAAGCCACCCATTTCCTCTGTAGTTCCGCTTTGGCCATGGCATATGATGTGGAAGACTGGAAAAAAGCCTCGAGCTTGCAAATGGGGATTGAGGGTGCGAGAGCTGGAAGGTTTGGGTGTTAGAACAAAAGGGAGTCGTGAGGTAAAAGATTCACAACCCCTGCTCTTTATAAGCCGGTAAAAAGGCAATGCATCCCATCCGCTCCGCCATAAAAGTCGTCATGTTTCGGTTAACCGTGCCGTTATGGACGTTTGAGGTGAAAGAATTGATTGATGATATCCCCTAAAATGCAGGGCACAATCTCTGTTTTGATACAACATGCCAATTAGAGGGTTGCCTCAAACCACGATTCAAGTAAGCCATGATGGATGCGCGTGATGTCACGAATGGTGACGATTTGGAAAAAGTTGTTAGTTATTGACTGTCGAACAAGCCTATGAATCTAGTCTTCAAGACTAGAAATGTTGCACATTTCGAATAAGCCAAGATGCATTCTAATAATGAGTGGCCAAACTGGCTTTATCCCTTGTTAAAAGAATAGCACAGGCAAGTTCCGGATGTACGAATTTTGTGCATATGCTTGGGCGGGGCTGTTGAACTTGCCTACTAAGCCGAAGACTATCAGGCTGAAGATAGTATCCAAAAAAGATTACCATCCTTGGCTTCGAAGACAAGTTCGAGGGCTACTGAAGGTGTCCTCGACTAGGGGGTCCTTGCCAAGCCGTCCTATTCCATGGGTCGGGATGACAACCCGTTAAGAAGGAAGGACTCCGGAGGCTTCTAACCTATGGCGTAAGCATATCAGACTTAACCAATGATCTCACGTGCGCTCCAAGCAGGTTGTTAGATTCGGCATATAATCCCTAGATGGCAACCGACCATGTGTAATCATTGATACCCTCGATGCCTATGTAATCCCAAGGGGTTAGTCCGTACAAACAAAAAATATTCATTATCATACCCCAAGGGTTTAGACTACAATTATGATCTCAAGGTATATCAACTGTGTACTTCGATACAACCGTAACATAAGCAAGAGCATGACGTAGGATTTTACCTCCTAAAAAAGGGCCCGAACGAGGGTAAAAATGTTGTGTCCCTTGTCTCTTGTTAACCACCGACCCGATCACACAACTTGCCCCCCTACCCGAGGTCTACAGGTTTTGATACCTACGCTGCTACTGCATATACACGGGGCTAGCAGGTGGGCCCCACTTAGCAGAAATGTCGGTTACGCCCTCCCCTCCCCTCCCTCTCCTCCCCACCTTCCTGTGCCCCTCGCGTCACCCCGAGCGGCGGCCGGGGCAGTGCCGCTCGCCTAGCCGCCAGCTCCCTTCCTCCCAGCCCCTCCCTGCCGTCGGGCAAGGCCCGGGGCGGTGTCGGCGGCAGTGGGACCTCCCTTCCCCGCTCATCATGGCCTCCCACTTGAGGGAACGTTAGGATGGCGGTGTGCCTCGACCGATAGACGGTCTGGTGATCTACGGGTGGCCTGTCCGCGGTGGAGCTGCCCCTTGGCGGTGTGGTGGTGGCCGCTGGTGTGCTGGTCCGGTGCGTCGCCCACGGCCCAGATCTGGGCCCTTGGGCCCCATTTGGGTTTTAGATGGACCGAGTCGGTCCTCTAGCGGTGCTAGTTGCGGTCGGATGGATATGTGCTCCTGCTCGGACGTGGATCGGCGAAGCCTTGACGCGCCTGTTGCATCACAACAACAATGGCTTCACGGGCGGGGGCCTGGTCAGTCCCGTGGGCCCGTGTTACTGGTATGACTCAGTTGCTGCGTCGGGTCGGCTACTACCTCAGTGGTGGAGGTCGGTCCCTCGCGCGTGTCTACTGTACTGCTACTCCTGGTTTCCGGCATGTGTACGTCTCCTTTCTTCAGACCTCGCGTATTTTCTCCGGGAAGACGGTGTGGGAAGCTTCTAGACCGTGTTGGCGGGGGATGGTGGTCGGTATGGTAGCGGGCTCTGGCGCGTCCGAGGTGAAGGTTGGGATCAGGAGAAATCCCTATCGGCCCGGCCGACACCTGCACGGTTGTCACGCCCAAGATGCGACCCTATCCTCAATTTGGCTCGAAGGCCTCGTCAGGGATAGAAGCGCATCTCGTCGTGTCGCAAGAATGGATATCGTTACAAGTACATGTACTGAAAAGATGAGATATATATACAGAGTTGGCTTACACTCGCCACAAGCTACATCAGAGTCACATCAGTACATTACATAATCAACAAGAGTAAGAGCAGGGTCCGACTACGGACGAAAACAAACGAGAAAAATAAGAACGACGTCCATCCTTGCTATCCCAGGCTGCCGGCCTGGAACCCATCCTAGATTGATGAAGAAGAAGAAGAAGAAGAAGCAACTCCAAATGAACAATCAACGCGCTCGCGTCAAGTAACCTTTACATGTACCTGAAACTGGTGTTGTAGTAATCTGTGAGCCACAGGGGACTCAGCAATCTCATTTCCAAAGGTATCAAGACTAGCAAAGCTTAATGGATGAGGTATGGTTAAGTGGTGAGGTTGCATCAGCGGCTAAGCATATATTTGGTGGCTAACTTACGAGTACAAGAAATAAGAGGGGGAAGATCTATGCATAACGGACGTGAACTACTGATGATCAAAAGAATGATCCTGAACACCTATCTACGTCAGACATAACCCCACCGTGTCCTCGATCGGAGAAGGAACTCACGAAAGAGACAGTCACGGTTACGCACACAGTTGGCAAGTTTTAATTAAGTTAACTTCAAGTTATCTAGAACCAGTGTTAAACAAAGCTTTCACGTTGCCACATAACCGCGGGCACGGCTTTCCGAAAGATTTAACCCTGCAGGGGTGCTCCAACTAGTCCATCACAAATTACCACAAGCCGCATAGAAATCCTCAATCACGAAGCTCGCGATCTCGTCAGATTCCTTAGTGGAAAACCTTAACTCTGAGATTACCCAAAGCATCACCGGAATCCCGATGCACAAGATATCTCGTCAAAGGTAAAACTAATCCAGCAAGGCCGCCCGACGTGTCGACGATTCCGATAGGAGCCGCGTTTCTCGTTCTCAGGACAGGACGGATGGAACTAGCTATGGGTGCCAAACCTCGAGTTTCCCCGTGGTGGCCCCGCAGGCAGACCGTTTGGGACCAACACCATCAGCACTGGCCCCCCCTGTTTATGTAAAATTACTCCTCGGGTTCTTGACGCCCTATGCATCTCAAATTTTTAACAAATTATTATGTTGGGCAAATGTAGAACCAATGTTGGGCCTTGCCAGACCAGCTTTAATCTAAAACGAATTATCAAAGGGGTCCCCATAACAACCCCGATCGTGTTAGGAGCGCTCATTTATGGAACATAACACCAGTAGCCGAAAACTAAGGGGGCAAAGGTGGAACAAAACACCATGCTAGAAAGGCCAAGCCTTCCACCTTTTACAAAGTATATAGGTGCATTAAATTAAATAACATTTAATAGGGTGATATAGCAAGGAACCCATGTAATCATATGGAAGCAACTGCACCTGCAACTAGCAACGCTAACATAGGGTTAAGCAAGCGGTAACATAGCCAATCAGTGGTTTGCTAGGTCGAACAGGTTGAGGGTAATCATGGCATTGTTGAGAGGCTGATATTTAACATATGGTAGGCAACGAGACTTAATCGATAGAAGCGATAAAACTAGCATGGCAATGATAGTAATGTTATCTAGGGAAATGATCATCTTGCGTGAGATCCCGCGTGGAAGAAGAATGCCTCCGTGAAGCAGACGAACCGACGTAGTCGAGCGGGTCCTCACATCCGACACGCTTGTTGAACTCTATCGAGACGAAGCAAACCGGAAACACGAATCAACACACGAGATTCACCACACGATGCACAACACAAATGATGCATGAGCAGCTGAATACATGCAAGTCACGGCATGACAATTTCACACAATCAAAACTACACATTAAGTGAAGTTCAATATGCAACGAGTTGCATATCGACGAAACTCCGCATATGAATTATTTAGTTCACTCCCGGTTATTTACACGGCAATATTAATGTTGTCAAACATGCAAGAGGTGGAGCGGAAATTAAACTACCTATCTAGACATTTTAAGTGAGGTCGGAAATGACATATAGCACCTCCGAGACGACCTCACATGTTAATTTACAATTCTGTCCAGATCTGAGCTAACACATTTAATTAGTTGTTAAACAGCAAAACAAATAGGTTCACGTGATTCTACGCGTCAAGACAAGCAATCTACACATAGAGATCATCTCCAACGGAGCTACGGATCAAAAGTTACAAGCACCACAAGATATGATGGCATGAATGCAATATGCATGCAACGGCGGTCACGAGCACTTCAAAACATCCAACCAGCAAGGGAAAATGAAACTAAATGAGATTCTAAGCAAGTTTCATGTAGGACACGTTCAAATCGGAGCTACGGTTCAAAAACTACGAGCAAAACAAGAAATGACTACAATCTGCCAAAATCAGCCACATAGCACTTTCTACACCCCACAACTACGGCTACACAACTCCGATAAGCTCAAGCAAGGCATGGCACGGAAGAGGGCAAGATGCACTACTACAAACACCCAACAACAACTAGCATGGCAGCAAGGAGCACTAGGAAAAGAAGACACAAAATGGTATCTCACACACTATTTCAGACTTAGTGAAAATTACACCTCATGAAAGTGCAGTTTTCGATCTGAAGCTATATTGACAGCAGCAAAACCTATAGCTACAGGACTTCAAATGGCGTGAGAATTTACAGCATGCTAGAGAAACACAAGGGGTACAACTAACTCCATTGGATCAACCTCAAAAGAGCTACAGATCACAAGATGCAAGCAAGACAAGACAGCAACAAAATAATAACAGATTCCAGACTTAGAAATATTTCAGCACGTCCAAAACAGCACTATTTCTAGCAAATTGAGAGCAAGCAAAACACACCTAAACATGCATTTCTATTGCAACCAAAAACACCAGGGGCTAAACAAAACATCCAAGATCAACTCCCTAGTTGACAACTAATTCAAACGAGGCACGGAATAAATCCTACGAATTAAACAAAAGGGCAACATAGCAAAATATCTCGCGAACTAACTTGCTCAAAAGCTAAAACTAATTGCACAGAAAAATCACATGGATTTTTCTATCCCGAAAACATATAAAATATGTGGGGTTTGCAACACAAAATAATGTCACACATTAATGCGAGATAATCACCTATATACGGGAAAATAAACTACCGGCAATCCATACACGCAAAAATACAAATGACTGGCCTAAAATACAAGATAAAATGGTCCCTAAAACATAGACATTTTATCTATGGCATACGGGCAACCCGGTCTTGCACGAAAAATAAATACGGGTCGAAACCTATTAGGACAGCACACTTATCTAGGCAAACAGCACGCTAAACAACGTCAAACAAATGTGCAAGTTGTGGAATCATGTTCTACTCGCAAAACTACCCCAAAACCATATAAAATACTCCTCGTTTCGACTTACGGAATAAAAGTTACAGGCATTTAAATATATCTATTTACTGGAATTTATCTAAAACGAAATAAAAACTTAAAATACTACATGGGCCGACAGGGGCGCAAAATAGCAATCGGATGCCTGGGCGAGGAATAGGGAACAGGGGCAAGGGAGGCTTACCTTGGGCCGGATCAGACCGGCCTGGTCGGCTGGGGAGGCTCCTGGGCCAGGGAGCGGCGACGCACTGGAGTTGGGCCGCGACTGGCGACCCGGGGGCGAGGTGGGCCGCGAGGCTGACGGGGACGACGGGCCAGCGGTGCTGGCGGGCGACAGGAGGCCAGCCCAGGCGCTAGCGAGGCTGACGGCGCGGTCAACGGCGCGCCAGCGGGATCGTGACCCCGATCTGGATCGCACGCGGCGGCGGCTCCTTCTCCCGCGGCGGCGACCCGCGGTGCATGGCGACGGGAGCACAGGGGGCTCAAAGGGACCGGCCGGATCGGTGTGTCCGAGGCGGCGGCGGGACAACGCAAGGAGCAGGCGGCGATGCGGGAGAGGCGGCGGCGCATGGCGGCAGCGGCGAGGGGGCGCACCGGCCGGCGTAACTCCGGTGGGGCTCCGACCTGGCCAGGGACGGCGACGGGGCGCCTAGGCCAGGGACGCCAACTCCGGCGAGGCCCTCCGGTGGCGCTCCGATGAGGAGGCGCGACGAGGAGCAGCAGGAGGAGCTCGGCCAGAGAACGCTCGGGCGCGGCGGCGGCGCGGATGGGCCTGCCCGGGCCCGATCTGGGCTCGGCGGGCCCGCGGCGGCTGGTGGGTGGGAGGAGAGAGAGTGCGGCTAGGGTTTGAGGGGCGCGGATCCCGAGGAAGAGAGAGAGGGGTTGTCTGAATAATGCATGGGGGTCTATAAATAGACAAACGGGGGGGGGGGGGGCTCGGTTAACCGGAATCGCGTTCCGGATCCAACCGCGGTGTCGGATTCGGACGATTCCGAACGTGGGTATGGGTACGCGGCCGTGTAGAGGGGATATCCGAAGAGGAGAGGGAGAACGGGCGGCGCGACAACGATTTTTAAAACACCGACAGACGTCCGACGGTAGACCGAATACGGTGCCGCTACGGTCGACCGTTCGGGTACCAGACGGTCTCCGATCGCGACGAAATTCGATAGGCGGCCTAGCTATATTAAAATAAGACCGCACGTCAAATCTCAATCCGGTCAGAGAAAGTTTTAAGCATACTTAAAAAACAGGGTTTCGAACGATGCCGCGGGCGCGTGCGTGTGCGGTCGGACTCAGAACGGACAACGACGAGAACCGGCAACTACTAACGGATGCAAGTTTTGAAAACGGGCGGCAACGGGATGCTGATGCAATGCTTATGATGCGCATGATGCGATGATGATGCGACAAAAGAAAATAGACACACGACGAAAACGGAATAGAAGGGGAATCTTCTGGAACGTCGGCATCGGGCTGTCACAACGGTGTTGTCTAAGGGTGCTGCCAGACCTTCCTGGAGGGCGTCGGGGCTACCATTTCCTTCTCCCCGCCGAGTACCGGGGGAAACCCTTGGCGACAGCGTCGTCATCGTCACGTCCCTTCTTGGAGGTATTGATTGGTACTGGCGATTCGGAGCCTGGCAGCTTGGTGGGAGATCTTTAGTGGGCGCAACGGTCGCGAGGCTTCTCCGCTTTTTTTGTTGACCCGCCACTGTCGGCATTTGTTCCTTTTTGTATTTTCTTTTTAGTTTTTTTTTGGCGTGACTATGTTGTTTACGCCCCAACATATATCGTCATTTGTATCGGTGTCGGTTGCTTTGAAATACAAAGTGGGGGGAAACCCTTTTTCGTCAAAAGCCAGTGCAGCCACCAAAAGAGCAAATGGAGGACCAGCTCCATGGTGGACTTAAAAAGAACATATTTCTATCACCAAAACAATTTTGTAGGTACACTAATACATACATTACATGTTCAGTAATAATTTCATACATGGTGTATATAAAAGAAAATACAGACATGAAAATGGTCATTTTTTGTTGTTGTTGGGCCGAGATATTTTTTGTATACAATCTGCAACTCATAATTCTTTTGATCGAAATTTTACGGACATGTTGGGAATATCTATAAGTTTTCAGAAAAATATTATTTTTTTAAACATAGAAAAAACATTTCTGAATCATTTAAAATAAAGTTCTCGAGTGTACCTGTCTACCAAAACTTGCACTCAGTGAGCCATACACATTTTAACAAAGATGTTGTGATTTCTTTCCTTCTAGATGTTCCATAAAGCCGGTGTTGGCGACACGGAGTAGGGTTGGCAGCGCTCACAACAACATCAATAGTGCTATCTCAACAGACTTCTACATGCGTTTTACAGGGTTAGTTTGAGTTGGCAGATTGTTATTGAATTAAGGGGAGGGAGAGGGAGGGGAACTTTTGAAATCTGGGTGTATATACATTCTATATGTAAAACAAAATTAGCAATTCAACATAAAATCAAGAAAATCTCAAACTATTTTTAAATAAACTTGATCTTTAATTATACTTGTAAGAAAATTTTCAAAAAAGAAAATTACACTTTCATTTCTTTTCATAAAAAGACAATTTTTGGGTCAAAACAGTATGACTAGTGACCTATAATAACAAATAAATTTCATTTTTTTTGTTCAAAAGTCAATATAGACTTTTTTCTTGAAAATTATATAGTAGTACAAAACAAAGTCAAGTTTAATCTAAAAATATATCAAAACTATTTTGTCTTTTTAATTAACTAATTAAAAAATCATTATATAGGCTGTATATACAATCAGGAACCAAAGTGTATTTCCCGGAGGGAGGGACACCCATTTGAAATTCAGGAGGAGGGGGGGCGGGGCGTAATAGTGGGTATGTTGTTTAGATTACTAGATGATGCCTCGTCACGTTGCTGCGGAAAACTTGCTAGAAGATCTATGAAAATTGCTAAAAAACATCTATAACTTATAAGAAGCGAATATAAGCTCAGAAATGAAAATAAAATATAAAAAGTGTAAAAAGAGAAAAAAAATGCAGTAAAAGAATGTCATTTTTAACAAAAATGTGAATTTGAACTACATATGTATGGTACATGCAACCAACACATATATTGTTAATATAAAATCTAATGCGAAAAGTAACTTAAGAGTAATATGCATGAATTGATGTTATGATGCTTGCATGTATAGAGTAATGAAAAAACAATGTAATTTATAACTTAAATACATAAATTTCTCATGTGTAGCACACTTGCATGTCTAGGAAAATAGTACTAGTGGGTTGTATCTATTTAGAAATAAAAGATTGAAGTGGGATGGTGCTGTGTGGCGAGCTTTGCTACATCAAAAGAAATTTACAGCGCCCACCCCACCTGTTAAATTCTGGGGCGGTTAATTAGGAAGGGAAGGTTTAGGGCTTTGCTACAGCTACGGATGCTTTACAAGACTTCTATGGACGAGGCTGAGCTGGGTTATTTTAATTGGTGATTAGATGAGGCCGGTCCCACGGTGAAAATCAAAGGGGAAGATTAATGAAGGGAAAAGTATAGGTCCGTAACTTTTTGTAAAACAAATCCGTAAGTCTAGCATTTTTGAAAGGTTTATACTGACTATTAATCCCACCGCCCCCCTGATGTGCATTGGGTGGGCCCCTCCTCTATTTTCCTCCAATTAGAAAGAGCCATGTAAGCCATTACGTTACTTTACGGTATGGTAGCTATGTAGGTTTAGCATTGCTCACTAAAAAAGGACAAATCAACTGTTTCATAAAATTGTCTTAAATAAAAAACTGATCTGTAAAATCATGTAGCCTTTTTAACACATTATGAACGCAAACGTTTGTATATACATGCGTATATATTCATCTTTTTAAATGCACACACGTACACCTTATTTCAATACACCTTATAATTTTTTGAAATAAGTTGAGGTATATTGCGAGCATCGGAACTTAAACCCTGGTAAAATAAAGATACCAGTGTTCCTCTAACTACCCAACCAGGTACGTAAAATCTAGCATTTTGGACAGTATCCGACTAGGAGCTCAATGTGGTAAATTTTCGTGTTTTGATCCTTTTCTGGAACTTGATTCAAATCTGACCTTAATTTATACAAATTTTGGGATCTGATTTTTTTTTCCTATCATCAGGTTCTATAACGGTAGGGTATAACAACCTATCACCGTAGTCTCTAATGGTAGAATTGCAGGTCCTATCAATTTTTTTCCTTAGTATGCGGCACGGTGTTCACACCTACCGACGATCACCTTGACGGTAGGGTACAGGCTACCGCCATCATGTGTGGTTGTACGGGTCCGTGGTGTTGACGTGGATAAGTTTCCTACCGTCAGAGAGGTCAACGGTAGCCTGTTATACCCTGCCGTTAAAGACTCGACGAATTTTTTATAAGAGGGTCAGACCCCGATTTATTTACAAACAACGGTCAGATCCGGATCAAAATTTTAAAAAGGGTCAAAACATGAAATTTTGCCTCTCAGTTAGGGAGAATGGAGAAAAGATTATTTCATTCTCATGGTCAACTTTGGAATTTCAACATATATGCCATAGAACTTAATTCGTGGTGCTCAGGGTGGGAGTAATCAGATCCTGGCTGACTCGGCCTGCACCTTGATGTGCATGGTGGAGTTGTAGTGCACCACCTCGGGCCGCACCGTCTGCATCGAGAACACCTCCGACTGCAGGTAGCAGAACCCGTCGCCGGCGTTGGGGCCGTAGTAGAACTGCGCCGCCGCGCACGCGCAGTCGTCCAGGCACGCCTTCTTGCACGCCTCCTCGCCCACCCGCTCCACGGCCCGCATGCTCGTGGCGTGGTCGTTGAAGTAGCCCGTGCCCGGCAGCGACACCAGCCGGTGCTGCGCGCGCCGCCCCGGCGACGACGAGGAGCCGCACGCCGTCGGCGGTGGACTCGTCGGGACGCAGCCGCGGTTGGGCCTCCGGAAGTCCACCGCCCGGAAGTTGGCCGCGTCGGGGCAGCTGCACTGCGTGTCGTCCGTGCACACGCCGTACGCGCCGCAGACTGTTGGGTACGCGCAGCCGCCGTCCGGGAAGAGGCGCAGCACGTCGAACACCGGCGCCCAGCCCGAGCCGGAGCGCCACTCGTAGAGCCGGAGGTGGCCGTCGTGCTCCAGCCGCATGTACTGCACGGTGCCCGCCACGACGGTGGGCAGCTGGATGACGGCCACTGACGGCGCTCCGGGCCGGGCGGAGACCGTGAGGCTCCCGTTGGCGTACGTCGCGTAGGCGCCGACCGCGGTCTCGCCGAAGCCGAGGTGGAAATAGCGCTGCGGCGGCGTGGCGTAGACGTAGGCGCTCAGGGCGTCGTCCTCGACGGTGAGGTAGAACCTGCCGTCGCGCCAGTCAGCCGCCGACGCGTTGGCGGTGAGCCGCGCGCCGTGCTTCAGCGACTGGCCGACGAGCAGCGCGTCCGTGGGCTGGTCGAACGACTGCCACACCGTGGCGTTGAGCCCGTCGAACAGCACCAGGTTGCCGTCGCTGCCGATGGTCACCCCGGCGACGGACCGGCCCTTGGCGCCGGCGGACCACACCGCCGACCCGTTGGCCGATCTGAGCACCAGCTCACCCTCAGGCGTGAGCTCCGCGGAGGCGCCCTCGCCCACGGGGCTGGCGCGGTTGGCGGACCAGACGACCTGCGGGACGCCGGTCGTGACGGAGGTGATGAGCGCGCCGCTGTTGCAGTAGACGACGGCGACGCCGAGGAGGAAGCCGGCGCACGGGGCCGCGCCGTGGCTGCTGGTGCAGAAGAAGCCGAAGGCGAAGGAGGGGCCGAAGCCGGCCGGGTTGAGGCGCAGCAGGGCGACGCGCGCCACGGAGCCGTCGGTGTAGACGACGTGGTGCGGCAGGCCGGCGTCCGTGTTGGCCCAGGTCGTGGGCGCCCTCGCCGCCGGGTAGTCAAACCTCTGCTGCTCCTGCTGCTGCGCTCGAACCCCGCCGCCGGCGAGAAGGCAGCCGATCAGCGCGATGATCGTGGCACGGTGCATCATGGGCCGTGACTGCTTGATCGTGATCGTGATGTGATAGTGGATGGAGCACTGTGGTGGAGGAACGATCGACGGAGCGTGTTCTTTTATAGTATAAGCGATCGGGATCGGTGTGGACAGGAAGCATGTGGAATTCCGGCGTGGAAGTCGTCGTCGTCGACCGGGATGGCGCCGCGCCGCCGCGTGCCGTTGGTTCACGACCCGTCAGCGCGCGCGTATGTACGTACGCACACGCAACGTGGCGGCGAGGTGTGCCGGTGGCCAGCTTATTGCCCGCCGTACGCATGTGTGCATGTACAGCGCGTACGTACATGGTTTTCTTGTACCGTTCCTCGAGCTCATTTCCTTGCATGTTATACTTCGATCGCCCTGTCGGTGGCACGCGCATACATACCTTAGTACGATACTGTCCGGTCATGAGTGCTTGCTTAATTCATTGTAAGAGAGTTTGTGATTGGGGTGATCAGGATCCACCAACCCCGCGTCGTCTGCATCGTTGGATCCGCATGTAACATTTTTCCTCCTATGCAGCAAAATTTCGATATCATGCAACAATTTTTTCAACGGTTACAATAAAAAATAAAATTTGTAAAAAATAAAATTTGTAGAAAAAAAATATCTACGTGATCGTAACAAAAAATGAAGCTGATGGTACGTGGTAGCAAAAGTCAAACGTCGATTGTAACAAAAATTTACGTGACGTGTATGCAACTTTTAGTGAACGGTTACAGCAAAACATGATGCCGGTTGTAGCAAAAATTAACACGGTTGTAGCAAAAAGTAAAAAAACTAACAAAAAATCCGACAAACTAGAGTTGCAACGAAACTTATATGCATTTTTTTACTGAGACAAAATATAGTAAAAAACGCTTGTAGCAAAAATGACGCAGGTTGCAACATATTTAGACGCAAAATGTTGCATCCATTGACCAGAGAAGCGCGCAGATGGAAAAAATATTGCAAGGGCCCGCGCGCGCCAGGGGGCGACCGACGCGTCGGTTCGGCCGGCGCGCGGGTGGGAAACGATTCCCTTTGTGATTTGCATGAGAATAGATAGAATCGTTTGATTCCGTATATGTGCGTGCTTGCATTTTTTTTTGTCCACGTCTGAGTGATACTACTTTAATCATGTGTCTATGACACATATAGATGTGACATCGTTATTGCACATCTAAATGATTAAATCAAGTATAAAAAGGTAAAAAAGTGAAAAATAAATACCAACATGAATCTTCACGTAAAGTCAACAATATACTATGGTTTATATGTGTAATACTTATCTCATATCTAGAAGTGTTTTAGTAAAATCGTACTGTAATATCAGCTTCGGAACTAGTCTACTTCATTTGTACTAAAAAAATTAACCTCTTCCTGCTAGTTCACATGGCGGAACTACCATTTGCAAACGAGTTGTGCATACGGACATCTCCTCATTTTTAAAAGGAATCCAATATGATAAAAGAACCGGTTGCCACTGAGATTAGAGAGGCAAATCAAAAAGCTCACACTATAAGGAAGGGTAGTAGTATGCACTTATGTCAGCAAGGTAGTGAATTAACAAAGAAAAGGACTAAACTTGGCTGTATAATGACGAGTCGAAAGACAGGAGATTTGTTGGCTGGAAGTCAAGATTTCAAGCCATATATGAGAAATAAAAGGAATAGGCATGATGTAATATCTAAATGTCTTGAACCAGGGATTGGAAGGCATTTTAACAGAAGTTTTCACTTTGCTAGCACGGAAAGTGGTCAGTCAAACAATAGGGATAAGCAGTTTAAGCCAAGGCATCAACAGAGGACCGTCGAAGTATAAGACAATGGGGAAATTACCAGGAGAGAGAGAGCTCATGGAATAGCATTTTTACCTCTAACAATGAGAATATGGAGCAGAGGGCACTTAATAAGAAAATGAGGAGAAGGGAGAAAAAACCGAGAACCGCTCGCGTCGCCTTCAGGGGGGAACTCGGGCGCCCTAGCCGCCGCCGCCCTCAACCTCCCTTCTCCCCTGCTTCCCCGCCGTCGTCGGAGGAGGCCGGGCTCGCCCGGCGGACGGCGGCCCTTCCTCCCTTCTTTACGAGGGGATCCTTTGGCTGAAATGCGACGGCCTCCCTGGGCGTACGACATGGAGGCGGAGTTGGTGCGCTCGGGTGGCGGCCCGATGGGATCTCGGCGGCGCTGCAAGGCTGGCATCGG
Source organism: Hordeum vulgare subsp. vulgare (assembly GCF_904849725.1). Lineage (NCBI taxonomy): Eukaryota > Viridiplantae > Streptophyta > Magnoliopsida > Poales > Poaceae > Hordeum > Hordeum vulgare. Next base: position 41,828 of record NW_025422585.1, on the reverse strand, counting down.
CGGGTCTGGGGTTCACAATCCCAGATCGGTCCTCCTCGGACTCGGGCGCCGTCCGACGGCCCTAAGCGGTGTTGGGCGCGCGCATTGACTCTCCTCCTTCACAGATGTGATTGGGGGCAGCACGAGGCGTTGGCGTGCTGCTGGATCTGAACAAGGTGGTGGCGCCATCCCTTCGTCAGGGATGACGATCAGGTGGTGGGTCCCTGTGGCGTCGCTGGTGGCGGCGGATCTTGGGATCCCGCTCACGGGGACGTCGCAGGATGTGGTGGCCCATGCAGGAGAGATGGGTTTTTCGAACAGATCTGGATGAAAGCTTGCTTTTGGCTACTGCCAAGGCCGATGATGGCGGCGTTGTCTATGTCGCTCCCTTCCTTAAGGCATCACGGAGGAGTAGTTCAAGGCCACTCTCTTCTACCTTCGGGGGAACCCTAGATCAGTAGATCGGATGACGACGACGTTTTGGTGTCGTTTCCCTCTTGGGGGCGTCATTCATGGAGGTACACACGGCCTCGAGGGACCATTGGTCGGCATCTACGGTGGAGCGGCGTTTCCTGTGACACATCGACGTCGTGGAGTCTCGGCGACGAGGCGCGGCAAAGTCTCAGCGACGGATGCGTGATGATGAGCGCACGTAGGGAGGAGGCGTTGTCTGGTGCCGTGGGGGCATCGATGACAGGCCTTGCAAGGTCGATGTGTGAGTAACTGTTCTGAAGATGGATTGATGGAAACCGACGGCGACGACTTATGAGGGTGCGTTGGACCGGTTTGTGCCCCTGACCCGGTATGTAGCTCGATCGGGGCCTCCGGCTTTAGATGTTAGGCTGTGTGAGAGGATATGTGGCTCACACTTTCTGCAGTCCTTCATCATTGGATAGGAGTAGCGACAGATGTTGCCAAGAAGGTGGCTTCAGACATATTGATGTATTGTTTTATAAGATCTTTGTGTATAAATAATAAAGTAGCTGCATCCATCTTCGAGATGCAGAGGCCGGGGATCATCCTCCTTTTCTATTTTTTTTAAAAAAAATGAGGAGGATGCATCATGTCGACCAAAACAATTTCCAAATGGATTGGCATTTACAAGTCAATCCTGAAATAATTTTTCACAGTCCGATAAGTTTATTGTAGCGCTTGCTTCTTCCAGTGTATCATGTGATCGACCATTTGCGTTCTTTCTTTGTACACAAAATAGGTGGTTGGATACAATTGCTGCCCTCAGAAGGATAATCAGGTGGTTGATTCATTGAATGACATACAAAAATGATGGGTAAGAGAGCTTGGTTTTGCTATGTTATTAGATATGCCTGCTTGCAGCCTACTTGCAGACTGCCACGAGGGTTAACGCTCTGGTTAATAAACCCATTCAACTTGAGGAGAAAAACCCTTGTTATCAGAGGCCATCGTATTAAAATTTGAAATATTATGAATAAAATGCTAAGAATACCTGATGGTTCAATTCAAGTTACGATGCCTCGTGGCACGGGGAAGCCAATTTTTAAAAATAGGTTCAGAAGAACTGTGGAAATCAACAAATGAAACAGTTGAAAGTAGCAAGCCAATTAAGCACTTCATCAATATAATTGCTTCGATAATGGAGAGGGAAACCCTAAATAGAAACTTTTTACGGATTGTGCTATGTGTTTACCTGGCTACAGCAAGTGGTCATGTGCTAAGTTTCATCTACTCTTAGCATTGACTAATATGACTCAAAAATTACTCAATTTTATATTAAAATAATATAAAATTAAGTTATTTTTGAGTTATTTATTTTAAAACGGAAGTACATTACTGGCCATGCAGCTAATATACATACATGTTGTACGCTCCCCAACTCTTATTCTTCTTGAAAATGGCCCACTATTCAAGCATGTCTCCATTGCGGTGCTAGATCGGCTTGACTCGTTGGACGTAAAGTCAGGCTAGTCATAGTGGGGGTATCATAGCTAGTAACATAGTCTTGGGACTAGCAAACATGGTGATGTGGCAAGTAATTAAAGAAGAGAGAGATGATTAAAGTAACATATGTAGATACCGTAACATGTTAAATGCTATGCTACTATGTGTCATACATGTCAATAAATGAGATCACCTATGATGCTTGTTTATGATACTATGCACTATGAATGTAGTATGGTACAATAGTAACATATGCATGATACTACTATATGTTACTCTCCACTATGAGCAGCCTCAATCAGTGAGTATGGAAGGCTGTCGCTAAGACGCACAGTATTGGTACAGAGCTAATACGACATGTATGACATATTCTTCCCTTTGGAGGCGCGGACGCAATGCCTAGCGGCTTAATCTTCAAATAATGTACCATCACCGACGCGTACGTCCGTTCTGTGCCCTTCAAACAGGAGCGACCTAGGGTTTCCCCCTCCCCCTTCCGTTGCCGTCGGCCGCCAACCGCCGGTCAGGCCCCTCCTCCGCCCTCGTCCCCCTCGTCCCCCTCCCGGATCCGCCCTCGCGCCGCCTTCTCTGGAGGTGGCCGAGACGGCATGCGAGCTCCTCTCCCGTGGGCGGCTTCCTCCTCCGTCTCACCCTCCTCGCCATCGCCGTCGTCGAGGGGCGCCTCGACGCTGGTCCAGGAGGTGCCGGCGGCGGCGGGCCCTCCTTTCCACGCGCGCTCGTTACCCCTTCCCGGGGCAGGGGACGGCTGCGGTGCAGCTCGGCCGGTTGCGGTCCGCCGACCCGGTGGTGGTGGCCGGCGGCGGGTGAGGTGGGGGCGCTCCTCCTTGGCGGCAGGACGCCCTGGTGGTGCGGGTGGCCGACGACGTGCCTCCGGCTCAGATCTGGGCCCTGCGGGCCCCATCTAGGTCCTAGCGGGCCAGCTCCCGGCGTGGGTGCGGTGTCTTCTGCGTGGTGGTGAGGAGGAGCAACTTGGAGAGGGGAGGGGTGGCGCCGCGATGGTGTGCCTATGCAGCGTGATGGCGGAAGCTTCACGGGAGGGGGGGGGTCATGGCCGGGCCTTTGCCACGGGCCTGGAATGCTCCTGCTATTGCGGCCGGTCGGCTACCGTCGTTGACGGTGGAGGTTGAGCCCTCCCGCATGCCGACGGTGATGTTGCTCCTAGTCCCGGTTCATCTTCATCGCTGTGCAGGTCTCTCCTTACAGCGTCGTGGTGAGACGGCGCAGGGGCCTCAAGAACGTGTTGGTGCAGGGTGTAGGTCGGCTTGGTGGCAGGCTCCGGAGCGCCCGAGGTGCAGGTTGAGATCGGGGGAAACCCCTGTCGGCCCGGCCGACACTGACGCGGTGACGCCATTGGGTGTCGCCGAACCTTCCTAGAGGGCGTCGAGGCTACCCTTCCTCGCGCCTCGTTGCGTATAGAGGGAAACTCTTGGCAACAGCGCCTTCATCGTCGCATTCCTTCTTGGAGGTGTTGATGGGTACCGGTGCATTGGAGTCTTGGAACTTGGTGGAAGACTCTTAGTGGGCATAGCGGTTGCGAGTCTTTTCTGTTTTCTGTCGATCCACCTGCGTCGGTATTTGTTTCTTTTGTATTTTCTTTTCCATTTTTTTTGTTCGTGACTGTGTTTTTTCCGCCCCAGCACCTCTCGTCGGATGTTCTGTTTGGTTGGTTTGTAATACAAAGTAGGGGAAACCCTTTTTCGTCAAAACAGGACGACCTCTTCCAGGAATGTAGCTAGGGGCTGGCATCCTGCAGCCTGTTCACCAAACCGAAGAAGCTGGTCAACATCGGCCTAGCTGGCCAGAGGTTGACACAGATGTCCTTCATCACCGGTCGTGCCATGCTAAACAAGTCCATCATTTACTTCATCTGATTGTTCAGAAGAGGCAGGTGCTCGGACGCTTGGAATTGAGCCCAAAAGATCTTCTCTGATAGTGGGCACATACGTGCTCACCACACCACAACACTATCTTGAAGGTCTCTCAAGAACACCAAATTTGTGTAAGATGGGCAAAACGGCTCTCACCAAAAGTGCAGCAAAGCAGGTATGACTTATCGGTGGCGATCTTCTTCACTTGGTTCAACACTTTGCAATCCGCTTGGGCTTGGGTTCTGGCCTCCTAACAAATCGAGCTCATTTTGGAACACTTGGCTACTTGCTGGTTCGTTTCTTCCTGAAGGATGACTCGTTGAGCGTAAATCCCCTTCAGGTCTTCCTTGGTGTCCGCGACCCAGGCCGCCTGCTATTCACCGACCTCTTTAGCCTTGGCCAGCTCTCTGTTGGCTTGCTTCGCTGCAGCCTTCTCATGCTCGATTTCCTGCCGAGTTTTTCGCAACTCGGCCGGAGTTTTTCAAGCTCCGTGGAGAAAGCTATAGATAGATTTAAAATACAATTTAGAAGCTCTAAGAATCCATGTCATACAAATCTACAAATACTAAAGATTTTATGAATTTACCTTGTTGTCCCGCCATCTGCTTCTTGAGCAGATCCATGTCCTTTCCGGACCGGTCAAGCTTATGCTTTAGGTCTTCCAACTCCCTTGAGTTGGATACGGAAGCCGAAGCCGACACCTGAAAAAGTGCAAGATCAGCCTCCTCGCACGATATCGATCCCCTGATTGGCCTCGTTAATCCTATTAGGGTCTCGGGGGCTGCTGTATTTTCACTTATTTAACTCAGGGCTATGGTGGTCTCATCTTTGTATCTAACTCACGGCTTGGGGCTACTGTGGTTATGCACTCATGATATTTGTTTGCAGAACTATAGGTCTTTAGACCACTTATTTTCTACTCATCCGCTAAGAGCTATGGGATACATCTAGTTTTCAGCAACTCTAAGCATTAATGAAATTTCTAAACAAAGATTGAAGGTTACCTCTAAACAAAAATTGCACCCAAAGGTACGCGGTGCTCTGCAAGGGTGGAGGAGCTAGTCATGGCCGCCTACATCTCTTTTGTCCACCCATTGGGATCCTGCCCTACAACAGGAGGGGAAGGAAGGGTCACCTCGGCTCTCTCCATTAAAGGAGTAGAAGCTAAGGAGGGCTGCGGAGGTGGATGTGGATCCACTGGGTCCGAGGATGCTGCTTCGCCCGACTTCTCCCTTTCCATGGAGGAAGGGTTTCTACCCAATAGGTCCTCGGACACCGAGGTCTCTACCTTGGCCATAGGGATGCTGGCACTGTCCCCCGTGGGGAGCACGAGTGGAGCTTGAGAAGTCACCACCCCAACCCGTCTTGGGCGGGAGGGGAAGGATGACGCTCCTGGATGCGCTGGCTAGAGGAAGCCTGCTTGATAACTCCTTGTCACATAGACGAGAGAATTGCGAGCTGAAAAAGACAAAAGACCAATTAGACTTATGAAAGAGAGGGACCAGTGCATGGTAAATGAAATAAAATACCGCCTCGGGCGGTGGTTTGCTCTTGTGGGGCATGGCGAGGTCGTCCTCCGAATCTTAAAGGATGACGTCGGCCTTGGCAGGAGCCTGATGAGGAGCGGCTTCGAGGCCATTATAAGGCACCTCCGGTTGCAGCCGGTGTAGGCCCACGCAAGCTCTTAAGACACCATCCTCTTCCTTGTAGGGGATGACGTACCTTCCGTCCCCTTATCCTCCTCTTCATTTCCTTCCTCCTTGTCAGAGGAGATGACTCTGACATCCTCGGACTTAGCGTCTAATGTATCACGGATCCGAAGACCTTTCCTCTTCTTCTTTGACTCTTTCTTGGACTTAGCCGGGGCTTTTGGAGGCACCATTGACAATAGGGCGTGAAGCTCGGGGGTCTTGATGTCTTTGGGCAGCAGTGACGAGCATTTGATAAGCGCCACCTTGGATCCTCATTTCTAAATAAAAAAGGAAGGTTTAGGTAAATATGAAATCCAGTATTATTAAAGATCATCGGCATTGTTGTTACCGCGGAAGGGACGCACGAGGCCTTATAGCCGATGTGTGGCCCGTCTCGGGAAATTTGTTCTTGGGGTTTTTTAAAAAGGGTCATCCACACACCATCAATATCATTGTGGAAGAAGTTCCACAGTGTTGTGGTGTCTTCGGGCTCGAACATCCACATCAGGCTGGCCCGAAGCTGAAGTGGTAGGATGAAGCGATGCAGCATCACGTCCACCACGTTCACCAGCTCAATCTTCTTATTCGAGGATCCAGATACTCTCCTGTAGGGTGGCGATATCCTCTGGATTGGCCCAGTATAGGCCTTACCTCTGCCAGGACACGCTAAATTCCTTGGAGGTAGACCTGTAAAGGGGGAGGCACGGCGTGGTCTGCGATGAGCGTTCAGTGCCGTAGAACCACTTGCTCTGCCAGATCTTCACAGTTTCAATAAAGATACCCTTCAGCCACTCTGGTTTCTGGAGCTTGCTGATCATGGGCCCCCCACATTCGGCGAATTCATCGCCACCTCTCTTCAGCTTGACGCAGAAGGTTTGCTGCCATAGGCTAAAGTGCCTCTCCACCCGCAAGAATGCCTCACACGCTATTACGTAAGTGGTGAGGTGCATGATGCAGTTTGGGGCCAGATTGTAGAAATCTAGCGAGTAGAAGAAAAGGATTCCTCGCACGAAGGGGTGCAGGGGAACCCTAGACCCCAAATGAGGTGGGGGATGAAGATGACCCACTCCCCTGGCTTGGGAGTAGGGACGCGTTAGCCGTGCTCTGGGACCCTGCAGGTGGCATTAACACGTATGTAGCCCACCGATGGGAGCTCTTCGATGGTGGCGTCGGTGACTTTGGAAGCCACCCATTTCCTCTGTAGTTCCGCTTTGGCCATGGCATATGATGTGGAAGACTGGAAAAAAGCCTCGAGCTTGCAAATGGGGATTGAGGGTGCGAGAGCTGGAAGGTTTGGGTGTTAGAACAAAAGGGAGTCGTGAGGTAAAAGATTCACAACCCCTGCTCTTTATAAGCCGGTAAAAAGGCGATGCATCCCATCCGCTCCGCCATAAAAGTCGTCATGTTTCGGTTAACCGTGCCGTTATGGACGTTTGAGGTGAAAGAATTGATTGATGATATCCCCTAAAATGCAGGGCACAATCTCTGTTTTGATACAACATGCCAATTAGAGGGTTGCCTCAAACCACGATTCAAGTAAGCCATGATGGATGCGCGTGATGTCACGAATGGTGACGATTTGGAAAAAGTTGTTAGTTATTGACTGTCGAACAAGCCTATGAATCTAGTCTTCAAGACTAGAAATGTTGCACATTTCGAATAAGCCAAGATGCATTCTAATAATGAGTGGCCAAACTGGCTTTATCCCTTGTTAAAAGAATAGCACAGGCAAGTTCCGGATGTACGAATTTTGTGCATATGCTTGGGCGGGGCTGTTGAACTTGCCTACTAAGCCGAAGACTATCAGGCTGAAGATAGTATCCAAAAAAGATTACCATCCTTGGCTTCGAAGACAAGTTCGAGGGCTACTGAAGGTGTCCTCGACTAGGGGGTCCTTGCCAAGCCGTCCTATTCCATGGGTCGGGATGACAACCCGTTAAGAAGGAAGGACTCCGGAGGCTTCTAACCTATGGCGTAAGCATATCAGACTTAACCAATGATCTCACGTGCGCTCCAAGCAGGTTGTTAGATTCGGCATATAATCCCTAGATGGCAACCGACCATGTGTAATCATTGATACCCTCGATGCCTATGTAATCCCAAGGGGTTAGTCCGTACAAACAAAAAATATTCATTATCATACCCCAAGGGTTTAGACTACAATTATGATCTCAAGGTATATCAACTGTGTACTTCGATACAACCGTAACATAAGCAAGAGCATGACGTAGGATTTTACCTCCTAAAAAAGGGCCCGAACGAGGGTAAAAATGTTGTGTCCCTTGTCTCTTGTTAACCACCGACCCGATCACACAACTTGCCCCCCTACCCGAGGTCTACAGGTTTTGATACCTACGCTGCTACTGCATATACACGGGGCTAGCAGGTGGGCCCCACTTAGCAGAAATGTCGGTTACGCCCTCCCCTCCCCTCCCTCTCCTCCCCACCTTCCTGTGCCCCTCGCGTCACCCCGAGCGGCGGCCGGGGCAGTGCCGCTCGCCTAGCCGCCAGCTCCCTTCCTCCCAGCCCCTCCCTGCCGTCGGGCAAGGCCCGGGGCGGTGTCGGCGGCAGTGGGACCTCCCTTCCCCGCTCATCATGGCCTCCCACTTGAGGGAACGTTAGGATGGCGGTGTGCCTCGACCGATAGACGGTCTGGTGATCTACGGGTGGCCTGTCCGCGGTGGAGCTGCCCCTTGGCGGTGTGGTGGTGGCCGCTGGTGTGCTGGTCCGGTGCGTCGCCCACGGCCCAGATCTGGGCCCTTGGGCCCCATTTGGGTTTTAGATGGACCGAGTCGGTCCTCTAGCGGTGCTAGTTGCGGTCGGATGGATATGTGCTCCTGCTCGGACGTGGATCGGCGAAGCCTTGACGCGCCTGTTGCATCACAACAACAATGGCTTCACGGGCGGGGGCCTGGTCAGTCCCGTGGGCCCGTGTTACTGGTATGACTCAGTTGCTGCGTCGGGTCGGCTACTACCTCAGTGGTGGAGGTCGGTCCCTCGCGCGTGTCTACTGTACTGCTACTCCTGGTTTCCGGCATGTGTACGTCTCCTTTCTTCAGACCTCGCGTATTTTCTCCGGGAAGACGGTGTGGGAAGCTTCTAGACCGTGTTGGCGGGGGATGGTGGTCGGTATGGTAGCGGGCTCTGGCGCGTCCGAGGTGAAGGTTGGGATCAGGAGAAATCCCTATCGGCCCGGCCGACACCTGCACGGTTGTCACGCCCAAGATGCGACCCTATCCTCAATTTGGCTCGAAGGCCTCGTCAGGGATAGAAGCGCATCTCGTCGTGTCGCAAGAATGGATATCGTTACAAGTACATGTACTGAAAAGATGAGATATATATACAGAGTTGGCTTACACTCGCCACAAGCTACATCAGAGTCACATCAGTACATTACATAATCAACAAGAGTAAGAGCAGGGTCCGACTACGGACGAAAACAAACGAGAAAAATAAGAACGACGTCCATCCTTGCTATCCCAGGCTGCCGGCCTGGAACCCATCCTAGATTGATGAAGAAGAAGAAGAAGAAGAAGAAGCAACTCCAAATGAACAATCAACGCGCTCGCGTCAAGTAACCTTTACATGTACCTGAAACTGGTGTTGTAGTAATCTGTGAGCCACAGGGGACTCAGCAATCTCATTTCCAAAGGTATCAAGACTAGCAAAGCTTAATGGATGAGGTATGGTTAAGTGGTGAGGTTGCATCAGCGGCTAAGCATATATTTGGTGGCTAACTTACGAGTACAAGAAATAAGAGGGGGAAGATCTATGCATAACGGACGTGAACTACTGATGATCAAAAGAATGATCCTGAACACCTATCTACGTCAGACATAACCCCACCGTGTCCTCGATCGGAGAAGGAACTCACGAAAGAGACAGTCACGGTTACGCACACAGTTGGCAAGTTTTAATTAAGTTAACTTCAAGTTATCTAGAACCAGTGTTAAACAAAGCTTTCACGTTGCCACATAACCGCGGGCACGGCTTTCCGAAAGATTTAACCCTGCAGGGGTGCTCCAACTAGTCCATCACAAATTACCACAAGCCGCATAGAAATCCTCAATCACGAAGCTCGCGATCTCGTCAGATTCCTTAGTGGAAAACCTTAACTCTGAGATTACCCAAAGCATCACCGGAATCCCGGTGCACAAGATATCTCGTCAAAGGTAAAACTAATCCAGCAAGGCCGCCCGACGTGTCGACGATTCCGATAGGAGCCGCGTTTCTCGTTCTCAGGACAGGACGGATGGAACTAGCTACGGGTGCCAAACCTCGAGTTTCCCCGTGGTGGCCCCGCAAGCAGACCGTTTGGGACCAACACCATCAGCACTGGCCCCCCTGTTTATGTAAAATTACTCCTCGGGTTCTTGACGCCCTATGCATCTCAAATTTTTAACAAATTATTATGTTGGGCAAATGTAGAACCAATGTTGGGCCTTGCCAGACCAGCTTTAATCTAAAACGAATTATCAAAGGGGTCCCCATAACAACCCCGATCGTGTTAGGAGCGCTCATTTATGGAACATAACACCAGTAGCCGAAAACTAAGGGGGCAAAGGTGGAACAAAACACCATGCTAGAAAGGCCAAGCCTTCCACCTTTTACAAAGTATATAGGTGCATTAAATTAAATAACATTTAATAGGGTGATATAGCAAGGAACCCATGTAATCATATGGAAGCAACTGCACCTGCAACTAGCAACGCTAACATAGGGTTAAGCAAGCGGTAACATAGCCAATCAGTGGTTTGCTAGGTCGAACAGGTTGAGGGTAATCATGGCATTGTTGAGAGGCTGATATTTAACATATGGTAGGCAACGAGACTTAATCGATAGAAGCGATAAAACTAGCATGGCAATGATAGTAATGTTATCTAGGGAAATGATCATCTTGCGTGAGATCCCGCGTGGAAGAAGAATGCCTCCGTGAAGCAGACGAACCGACGTAGTCGAGCGGGTCCTCACATCCGACACGCTTGTTGAACTCTATCGAGACGAAGCAAACCGGAAACACGAATCAACACACGAGATTCACCACACGATGCACAACACAAATGATGCATGAGCAGCTGAATACATGCAAGTCACGGCATGACAATTTCACACAATCAAAACTACACATTAAGTGAAGTTCAATATGCAACGAGTTGCATATCGACGAAACTCCGCATATGAATTATTTAGTTCACTCCCGGTTATTTACACGGCAATATTAATGTTGTCAAACATGCAAGAGGTGGAGCGGAAATTAAACTACCTATCTAGACATTTTAAGTGAGGTCGGAAATGACATATAGCACCTCCGAGACGACCTCACATGTTAATTTACAATTCTGTCCAGATCTGAGCTAACACATTTAATTAGTTGTTAAACAGCAAAACAAATAGGTTCACGTGATTCTACGCGTCAAGACAAGCAATCTACACATAGAGATCATCTCCAACGGAGCTACGGATCAAAAGTTACAAGCACCACAAGATATGATGGCATGAATGCAATATGCATGCAACGGCGGTCACGAGCACTTCAAAACATCCAACCAGCAAGGGAAAATGAAACTAAATGAGATTCTAAGCAAGTTTCATGTAGGACACGTTCAAATCGGAGCTACGGTTCAAAAACTACGAGCAAAACAAGAAATGACTACAATCTGCCAAAATCAGCCACATAGCACTTTCTACACCCCACAACTACGGCTACACAACTCCGATAAGCTCAAGCAAGGCATGGCACGGAAGAGGGCAAGATGCACTACTACAAACACCCAACAACAACTAGCATGGCAGCAAGGAGCACTAGGAAAAGAAGACACAAAATGGTATCTCACACACTATTTCAGACTTAGTGAAAATTACACCTCATGAAAGTGCAGTTTTCGATCTGAAGCTATATTGACAGCAGCAAAACCTATAGCTACAGGACTTCAAATGGCGTGAGAATTTACAGCATGCTAGAGAAACACAAGGGGTACAACTAACTCCATTGGATCAACCTCAAAAGAGCTACAGATCACAAGATGCAAGCAAGACAAGACAGCAACAAAATAATAACAGATTCCAGACTTAGAAATATTTCAGCACGTCCAAAACAGCACTATTTCTAGCAAATTGAGAGCAAGCAAAACACACCTAAACATGCATTTCTATTGCAACCAAAAACACCAGGGGCTAAACAAAACATCCAAGATCAACTCCCTAGTTGACAACTAATTCAAACGAGGCACGGAATAAATCCTACGAATTAAACAAAAGGGCAACATAGCAAAATATCTCGCGAACTAACTTGCTCAAAAGCTAAAACTAATTGCACAGAAAAATCACATGGATTTTTCTATCCCGAAAACATATAAAATATGTGGGGTTTGCAACACAAAATAATGTCACACATTAATGCGAGATAATCACCTATATACGGGAAAATAAACTACCGGCAATCCATACACGCAAAAATACAAATGACTGGCCTAAAATACAAGATAAAATGGTCCCTAAAACATAGACATTTTATCTATGGCATACGGGCAACCCGGTCTTGCACGAAAAATAAATACGGGTCGAAACCTATTAGGACAGCACACTTATCTAGGCAAACAGCACGCTAAACAACGTCAAACAAATGTGCAAGTTGTGGAATCATGTTCTACTCGCAAAACTACCCCAAAACCATATAAAATACTCCTCGTTTCGACTTACGGAATAAAAGTTACAGGCATTTAAATATATCTATTTACTGGAATTTATCTAAAACGAAATAAAAACTTAAAATACTACATGGGCCGACAGGGGCGCAAAATAGCAATCGGATGCCTGGGCGAGGAATAGGGAACAGGGGCAAGGGAGGCTTACCTTGGGCCGGATCAGACCGGCCTGGTCGGCTGGGGAGGCTCCTGGGCCAGGGAGCGGCGACGCACTGGAGTTGGGCCGCGACTGGCGACCCGGGGGCGAGGTGGGCCGCGAGGCTGACGGGGACGACGGGCCAGCGGTGCTGGCGGGCGACAGGAGGCCAGCCCAGGCGCTAGCGAGGCTGACGGCGCGGTCAACGGCGCGCCAGCGGGATCGTGACCCCGATCTGGATCGCACGCGGCGGCGGCTCCTTCTCCCGCGGCGGCGACCCGCGGTGCATGGCGACGGGAGCACAGGGGGCTCAAAGGGACCGGCCGGATCGGTGTGTCCGAGGCGGCGGCGGGACAACGCAAGGAGCAGGCGGCGATGCGGGAGAGGCGGCGGCGCATGGCGGCAGCGGCGAGGGGGCGCACCGGCCGGCGTAACTCCGGTGGGGCTCCGACCTGGCCAGGGACGGCGACGGGGCGCCTAGGCCAGGGACGCCAACTCCGGCGAGGCCCTCCGGTGGCGCTCCGATGAGGAGGCGCGACGAGGAGCAGCAGGAGGAGCTCGGCCAGAGAACGCTCGGGCGCGGCGGCGGCGCGGATGGGCCTGCCCGGGCCCGATCTGGGCTCGGCGGGCCCGCGGCGGCTGGTGGGTGGGAGGAGAGAGAGTGCGGCTAGGGTTTGAGGGGCGCGGATCCCGAGGAAGAGAGAGAGGGGTTGTCTGAATAATGCATGGGGGTCTATAAATAGACAAACGGGGGGGGGGGGGGCTCGGTTAACCGGAATCGCGTTCCGGATCCAACCGCGGTGTCGGATTCGGACGATTCCGAACGTGGGTATGGGTACGCGGCCGTGTAGAGGGGATATCCGAAGAGGAGAGGGAGAACGGGCGGCGCGACAACGATTTTTAAAACACCGACAGACGTCCGACGGTAGACCGAATACGGTGCCGCTACGGTCGACCGTTCGGGTACCAGACGGTCTCCGATCGCGACGAAATTCGATAGGCGGCCTAGCTATATTAAAATAAGACCGCACGTCAAATCTCAATCCGGTCAGAGAAAGTTTTAAGCATACTTAAAAAACAGGGTTTCGAACGATGCCGCGGGCGCGTGCGTGTGCGGTCGGACTCAGAACGGACAACGACGAGAACCGGCAACTACTAACGGATGCAAGTTTTGAAAACGGGCGGCAACGGGATGCTGATGCAATGCTTATGATGTGCATGATGCGATGATGATGCGACAAAAGAAAATAGACACACGACGAAAACGGAATAGAAGGGGAATCTTCTGGAACGTCGGCATCGGGCTGTCACAACGGTGTTGTCTAAGGGTGCTGCCAGACCTTCCTGGAGGGCGTCGGGGCTACCATTTCCTTCTCCCCGCCGAGTACCGGGGGAAACCCTTGGCGACAGCGTCGTCATCGTCACGTCCCTTCTTGGAGGTATTGATTGGTACTGGCGATTCGGAGCCTGGCAGCTTGGTGGGAGATCTTTAGTGGGCGCAACGGTCGCGAGGCTTCTCCGCTTTTTTTGTTGACCCGCCACTGTCGGCATTTGTTCCTTTTTGTATTTTCTTTTTAGTTTTTTTTTGGCGTGACTATGTTGTTTACGCCCCAACATATATCGTCATTTGTATCGGTGTCGGTTGCTTTGAAATACAAAGTGGGGGGAAACCCTTTTTCGTCAAAAGCCAGTGCAGCCACCAAAAGAGCAAATGGAGGACCAGCTCCATGGTGGACTTAAAAAGAACATATTTCTATCACCAAAACAATTTTGTAGGTACACTAATACATACATTACATGTTCAGTAATAATTTCATACATGGTGTATATAAAAGAAAATACAGACATGAAAATGGTCATTTTTTGTTGTTGTTGGGCCGAGATATTTTTTGTATACAATCTGCAACTCATAATTCTTTTGATCGAAATTTTACGGACATGTTGGGAATATCTATAAGTTTTCAGAAAAATATTATTTTTTTAAACATAGAAAAAACATTTCTGAATCATTTAAAATAAAGTTCTCGAGTGTACCTGTCTACCAAAACTTGCACTCAGTGAGCCATACACATTTTAACAAAGATGTTGTGATTTCTTTCCTTCTAGATGTTCCATAAAGCCGGTGTTGGCGACACGGAGTAGGGTTGGCAGCGCTCACAACAACATCAATAGTGCTATCTCAACAGACTTCTACATGCGTTTTACAGGGTTAGTTTGAGTTGGCAGATTGTTATTGAATTAAGGGGAGGGAGAGGGAGGGGAACTTTTGAAATCTGGGTGTATATACATTCTATATGTAAAACAAAATTAGCAATTCAACATAAAATCAAGAAAATCTCAAACTATTTTTAAATAAACTTGATCTTTAATTATACTTGTAAGAAAATTTTCAAAAAAGAAAATTACACTTTCATTTCTTTTCATAAAAAGACAATTTTTGGGTCAAAACAGTATGACTAGTGACCTATAATAACAAATAAATTTCATTTTTTTTGTTCAAAAGTCAATATAGACTTTTTTCTTGAAAATTATATAGTAGTACAAAACAAAGTCAAGTTTAATCTAAAAATATATCAAAACTATTTTGTCTTTTTAATTAACTAATTAAAAAATCATTATATAGGCTGTATATACAATCAGGAACCAAAGTGTATTTCCCGGAGGGAGGGACACCCATTTGAAATTCAGGAGGAGGGGGGGCGGGGCGTAATAGTGGGTATGTTGTTTAGATTACTAGATGATGCCTCGTCACGTTGCTGCGGAAAACTTGCTAGAAGATCTATGAAAATTGCTAAAAAACATCTATAACTTATAAGAAGCGAATATAAGCTCAGAAATGAAAATAAAATATAAAAAGTGTAAAAAGAGAAAAAAAATGCAGTAAAAGAATGTCATTTTTAACAAAAATGTGAATTTGAACTACATATGTATGGTACATGCAACCAACACATATATTGTTAATATAAAATCTAATGCGAAAAGTAACTTAAGAGTAATATGCATGAATTGATGTTATGATGCTTGCATGTATAGAGTAATGAAAAAACAATGTAATTTATAACTTAAATACATAAATTTCTCATGTGTAGCACACTTGCATGTCTAGGAAAATAGTACTAGTGGGTTGTATCTATTTAGAAATAAAAGATTGAAGTGGGATGGTGCTGTGTGGCGAGCTTTGCTACATCAAAAGAAATTTACAGCGCCCACCCCACCTGTTAAATTCTGGGGCGGTTAATTAGGAAGGGAAGGTTTAGGGCTTTGCTACAGCTACGGATGCTTTACAAGACTTCTATGGACGAGGCTGAGCTGGGTTATTTTAATTGGTGATTAGATGAGGCCGGTCCCACGGTGAAAATCAAAGGGGAAGATTAATGAAGGGAAAAGTATAGGTCCGTAACTTTTTGTAAAACAAATCCGTAAGTCTAGCATTTTTGAAAGGTTTATACTGACTATTAATCCCACCGCCCCCCTGATGTGCATTGGGTGGGCCCCTCCTCTATTTTCCTCCAATTAGAAAGAGCCATGTAAGCCATTACGTTACTTTACGGTATGGTAGCTATGTAGGTTTAGCATTGCTCACTAAAAAAGGACAAATCAACTGTTTCATAAAATTGTCTTAAATAAAAAACTGATCTGTAAAATCATGTAGCCTTTTTAACACATTATGAACGCAAACGTTTGTATATACATGCGTATATATTCATCTTTTTAAATGCACACACGTACACCTTATTTCAATACACCTTATAATTTTTTGAAATAAGTTGAGGTATATTGCGAGCATCGGAACTTAAACCCTGGTAAAATAAAGATACCAGTGTTCCTCTAACTACCCAACCAGGTACGTAAAATCTAGCATTTTGGACAGTATCCGACTAGGAGCTCAATGTGGTAAATTTTCGTGTTTTGATCCTTTTCTGGAACTTGATTCAAATCTGACCTTAATTTATACAAATTTTGGGATCTGATTTTTTTTTCCTATCATCAGGTT
The DNA here is from genome assembly GCF_904849725.1 of Hordeum vulgare subsp. vulgare. Classification (NCBI taxonomy): domain Eukaryota; kingdom Viridiplantae; phylum Streptophyta; class Magnoliopsida; order Poales; family Poaceae; genus Hordeum; species Hordeum vulgare. Next base: position 25,518 of record NW_025422585.1, on the reverse strand, counting down.
CTATAACGGTAGGGTATAACAACCTATCACCGTAGTCTCTAATGGTAGAATTGCAGGTCCTATCAATTTTTTTTCCTTAGTATGCGGCACGGTGTTCACACCTACCGACGATCACCTTGACGGTAGGGTACAGGCTACCGCCATCATGTGTGGTTGTACGGGTCCGTGGTGTTGACGTGGATAAGTTTCCTACCGTCAGAGAGGTCAACGGTAGCCTGTTATACCCTGCCGTTAAAGACTCGACGAATTTTTTATAAGAGGGTCAGACCCCGATTTATTTACAAACAACGGTCAGATCCGGATCAAAATTTTAAAAAGGGTCAAAACATGAAATTTTGCCTCTCAGTTAGGGAGAATGGAGAAAAGATTATTTCATTCTCATGGTCAACTTTGGAATTTCAACATATATGCCATAGAACTTAATTCGTGGTGCTCAGGGTGGGAGTAATCAGATCCTGGCTGACTCGGCCTGCACCTTGATGTGCATGGTGGAGTTGTAGTGCACCACCTCGGGCCGCACCGTCTGCATCGAGAACACCTCCGACTGCAGGTAGCAGAACCCGTCGCCGGCGTTGGGGCCGTAGTAGAACTGCGCCGCCGCGCACGCGCAGTCGTCCAGGCACGCCTTCTTGCACGCCTCCTCGCCCACCCGCTCCACGGCCCGCATGCTCGTGGCGTGGTCGTTGAAGTAGCCCGTGCCCGGCAGCGACACCAGCCGGTGCTGCGCGCGCCGCCCCGGCGACGACGAGGAGCCGCACGCCGTCGGCGGTGGACTCGTCGGGACGCAGCCGCGGTTGGGCCTCCGGAAGTCCACCGCCCGGAAGTTGGCCGCGTCGGGGCAGCTGCACTGCGTGTCGTCCGTGCACACGCCGTACGCGCCGCAGACTGTTGGGTACGCGCAGCCGCCGTCCGGGAAGAGGCGCAGCACGTCGAACACCGGCGCCCAGCCCGAGCCGGAGCGCCACTCGTAGAGCCGGAGGTGGCCGTCGTGCTCCAGCCGCATGTACTGCACGGTGCCCGCCACGACGGTGGGCAGCTGGATGACGGCCACTGACGGCGCTCCGGGCCGGGCGGAGACCGTGAGGCTCCCGTTGGCGTACGTCGCGTAGGCGCCGACCGCGGTCTCGCCGAAGCCGAGGTGGAAATAGCGCTGCGGCGGCGTGGCGTAGACGTAGGCGCTCAGGGCGTCGTCCTCGACGGTGAGGTAGAACCTGCCGTCGCGCCAGTCAGCCGCCGACGCGTTGGCGGTGAGCCGCGCGCCGTGCTTCAGCGACTGGCCGACGAGCAGCGCGTCCGTGGGCTGGTCGAACGACTGCCACACCGTGGCGTTGAGCCCGTCGAACAGCACCAGGTTGCCGTCGCTGCCGATGGTCACCCCGGCGACGGACCGGCCCTTGGCGCCGGCGGACCACACCGCCGACCCGTTGGCCGATCTGAGCACCAGCTCACCCTCAGGCGTGAGCTCCGCGGAGGCGCCCTCGCCCACGGGGCTGGCGCGGTTGGCGGACCAGACGACCTGCGGGACGCCGGTCGTGACGGAGGTGATGAGCGCGCCGCTGTTGCAGTAGACGACGGCGACGCCGAGGAGGAAGCCGGCGCACGGGGCCGCGCCGTGGCTGCTGGTGCAGAAGAAGCCGAAGGCGAAGGAGGGGCCGAAGCCGGCCGGGTTGAGGCGCAGCAGGGCGACGCGCGCCACGGAGCCGTCGGTGTAGACGACGTGGTGCGGCAGGCCGGCGTCCGTGTTGGCCCAGGTCGTGGGCGCCCTCGCCGCCGGGTAGTCAAACCTCTGCTGCTCCTGCTGCTGCGCTCGAACCCCGCCGCCGGCGAGAAGGCAGCCGATCAGCGCGATGATCGTGGCACGGTGCATCATGGGCCGTGACTGCTTGATCGTGATCGTGATGTGATAGTGGATGGAGCACTGTGGTGGAGGAACGATCGACGGAGCGTGTTCTTTTATAGTATAAGCGATCGGGATCGGTGTGGACAGGAAGCATGTGGAATTCCGGCGTGGAAGTCGTCGTCGTCGACCGGGATGGCGCCGCGCCGCCGCGTGCCGTTGGTTCACGACCCGTCAGCGCGCGCGTATGTACGTACGCACACGCAACGTGGCGGCGAGGTGTGCCGGTGGCCAGCTTATTGCCCGCCGTACGCATGTGTGCATGTACAGCGCGTACGTACATGGTTTTCTTGTACCGTTCCTCGAGCTCATTTCCTTGCATGTTATACTTCGATCGCCCTGTCGGTGGCACGCGCATACATACCTTAGTACGATACTGTCCGGTCATGAGTGCTTGCTTAATTCATTGTAAGAGAGTTTGTGATTGGGGTGATCAGGATCCACCAACCCCGCGTCGTCTGCATCGTTGGATCCGCATGTAACATTTTTCCTCCTATGCAGCAAAATTTCGATATCATGCAACAATTTTTTCAACGGTTACAATAAAAAATAAAATTTGTAAAAAATAAAATTTGTAGAAAAAAAATATCTACGTGATCGTAACAAAAAATGAAGCTGATGGTACGTGGTAGCAAAAGTCAAACGTCGATTGTAACAAAAATTTACGTGACGTGTATGCAACTTTTAGTGAACGGTTACAGCAAAACATGATGCCGGTTGTAGCAAAAATTAACACGGTTGTAGCAAAAAGTAAAAAAACTAACAAAAAATCCGACAAACTAGAGTTGCAACGAAACTTATATGCATTTTTTTACTGAGACAAAATATAGTAAAAAACGCTTGTAGCAAAAATGACGCAGGTTGCAACATATTTAGACGCAAAATGTTGCATCCATTGACCAGAGAAGCGCGCAGATGGAAAAAATATTGCAAGGGCCCGCGCGCGCCAGGGGGCGACCGACGCGTCGGTTCGGCCGGCGCGCGGGTGGGAAACGATTCCCTTTGTGATTTGCATGAGAATAGATAGAATCGTTTGATTCCGTATATGTGCGTGCTTGCATTTTTTTTTGTCCACGTCTGAGTGATACTACTTTAATCATGTGTCTATGACACATATAGATGTGACATCGTTATTGCACATCTAAATGATTAAATCAAGTATAAAAAGGTAAAAAAGTGAAAAATAAATACCAACATGAATCTTCACGTAAAGTCAACAATATACTATGGTTTATATGTGTAATACTTATCTCATATCTAGAAGTGTTTTAGTAAAATCGTACTGTAATATCAGCTTCGGAACTAGTCTACTTCATTTGTACTAAAAAAATTAACCTCTTCCTGCTAGTTCACATGGCGGAACTACCATTTGCAAACGAGTTGTGCATACGGACATCTCCTCATTTTTAAAAGGAATCCAATATGATAAAAGAACCGGTTGCCACTGAGATTAGAGAGGCAAATCAAAAAGCTCACACTATAAGGAAGGGTAGTAGTATGCACTTATGTCAGCAAGGTAGTGAATTAACAAAGAAAAGGACTAAACTTGGCTGTATAATGACGAGTCGAAAGACAGGAGATTTGTTGGCTGGAAGTCAAGATTTCAAGCCATATATGAGAAATAAAAGGAATAGGCATGATGTAATATCTAAATGTCTTGAACCAGGGATTGGAAGGCATTTTAACAGAAGTTTTCACTTTGCTAGCACGGAAAGTGGTCAGTCAAACAATAGGGATAAGCAGTTTAAGCCAAGGCATCAACAGAGGACCGTCGAAGTATAAGACAATGGGGAAATTACCAGGAGAGAGAGAGCTCATGGAATAGCATTTTTACCTCTAACAATGAGAATATGGAGCAGAGGGCACTTAATAAGAAAATGAGGAGAAGGGAGAAAAAACCGAGAACCGCTCGCGTCGCCTTCAGGGGGGAACTCGGGCGCCCTAGCCGCCGCCGCCCTCAACCTCCCTTCTCCCCTGCTTCCCCGCCGTCGTCGGAGGAGGCCGGGCTCGCCCGGCGGACGGCGGCCCTTCCTCCCTTCTTTACGAGGGGATCCTTTGGCTGAAATGCGACGGCCTCCCTGGGCGTACGACATGGAGGCGGAGTTGGTGCGCTCGGGTGGCGGCCCGATGGGATCTCGGCGGCGCTGCAAGGCTGGCATCGGCGGGTCTGGGGTTCACAATCCCAGATCGGTCCTCCTCGGACTCGGGCGCCGTCCGACGGCCCTAAGCGGTGTTGGGCGCGCGCATTGACTCTCCTCCTTCACAGATGTGATTGGGGGCAGCACGAGGCGTTGGCGTGCTGCTGGATCTGAACAAGGTGGTGGCGCCATCCCTTCGTCAGGGATGACGATCAGGTGGTGGGTCCCTGTGGCGTCGCTGGTGGCGGCGGATCTTGGGATCCCGCTCACGGGGACGTCGCAGGATGTGGTGGCCCATGCAGGAGAGATGGGTTTTTCGAACAGATCTGGATGAAAGCTTGCTTTTGGCTACTGCCAAGGCCGATGATGGCGGCGTTGTCTATGTCGCTCCCTTCCTTAAGGCATCACGGAGGAGTAGTTCAAGGCCACTCTCTTCTACCTTCGGGGGAACCCTAGATCAGTAGATCGGATGACGACGACGTTTTGGTGTCGTTTCCCTCTTGGGGGCGTCATTCATGGAGGTACACACGGCCTCGAGGGACCATTGGTCGGCATCTACGGTGGAGCGGCGTTTCCTGTGACACATCGACGTCGTGGAGTCTCGGCGACGAGGCGCGGCAAAGTCTCAGCGACGGATGCGTGATGATGAGCGCACGTAGGGAGGAGGCGTTGTCTGGTGCCGTGGGGGCATCGATGACAGGCCTTGCAAGGTCGATGTGTGAGTAACTGTTCTGAAGATGGATTGATGGAAACCGACGGCGACGACTTATGAGGGTGCGTTGGACCGGTTTGTGCCCCTGACCCGGTATGTAGCTCGATCGGGGCCTCCGGCTTTAGATGTTAGGCTGTGTGAGAGGATATGTGGCTCACACTTTCTGCAGTCCTTCATCATTGGATAGGAGTAGCGACAGATGTTGCCAAGAAGGTGGCTTCAGACATATTGATGTATTGTTTTATAAGATCTTTGTGTATAAATAATAAAGTAGCTGCATCCATCTTCGAGATGCAGAGGCCGGGGATCATCCTCCTTTTCTATTTTTTTTTAAAAAAATGAGGAGGATGCATCATGTCGACCAAAACAATTTCCAAATGGATTGGCATTTACAAGTCAATCCTGAAATAATTTTTCACAGTCCGATAAGTTTATTGTAGCGCTTGCTTCTTCCAGTGTATCATGTGATCGACCATTTGCGTTCTTTCTTTGTACACAAAATAGGTGGTTGGATACAATTGCTGCCCTCAGAAGGATAATCAGGTGGTTGATTCATTGAATGACATACAAAAATGATGGGTAAGAGAGCTTGGTTTTGCTATGTTATTAGATATGCCTGCTTGCAGCCTACTTGCAGACTGCCACGAGGGTTAACGCTCTGGTTAATAAACCCATTCAACTTGAGGAGAAAAACCCTTGTTATCAGAGGCCATCGTATTAAAATTTGAAATATTATGAATAAAATGCTAAGAATACCTGATGGTTCAATTCAAGTTACGATGCCTCGTGGCACGGGGAAGCCAATTTTTAAAAATAGGTTCAGAAGAACTGTGGAAATCAACAAATGAAACAGTTGAAAGTAGCAAGCCAATTAAGCACTTCATCAATATAATTGCTTCGATAATGGAGAGGGAAACCCTAAATAGAAACTTTTTACGGATTGTGCTATGTGTTTACCTGGCTACAGCAAGTGGTCATGTGCTAAGTTTCATCTACTCTTAGCATTGACTAATATGACTCAAAAATTACTCAATTTTATATTAAAATAATATAAAATTAAGTTATTTTTGAGTTATTTATTTTAAAACGGAAGTACATTACTGGCCATGCAGCTAATATACATACATGTTGTACGCTCCCCAACTCTTATTCTTCTTGAAAATGGCCCACTATTCAAGCATGTCTCCATTGCGGTGCTAGATCGGCTTGACTCGTTGGACGTAAAGTCAGGCTAGTCATAGTGGGGGTATCATAGCTAGTAACATAGTCTTGGGACTAGCAAACATGGTGATGTGGCAAGTAATTAAAGAAGAGAGAGATGATTAAAGTAACATATGTAGATACCGTAACATGTTAAATGCTATGCTACTATGTGTCATACATGTCAATAAATGAGATCACCTATGATGCTTGTTTATGATACTATGCACTATGAATGTAGTATGGTACAATAGTAACATATGCATGATACTACTATATGTTACTCTCCACTATGAGCAGCCTCAATCAGTGAGTATGGAAGGCTGTCGCTAAGACGCACAGTATTGGTACAGAGCTAATACGACATGTATGACATATTCTTCCCTTTGGAGGCGCGGACGCAATGCCTAGCGGCTTAATCTTCAAATAATGTACCATCACCGACGCGTACGTCCGTTCTGTGCCCTTCAAACAGGAGCGACCTAGGGTTTCCCCCTCCCCCTTCCGTTGCCGTCGGCCGCCAACCGCCGGTCAGGCCCCTCCTCCGCCCTCGTCCCCCTCGTCCCCCTCCCGGATCCGCCCTCGCGCCGCCTTCTCTGGAGGTGGCCGAGACGGCATGCGAGCTCCTCTCCCGTGGGCGGCTTCCTCCTCCGTCTCACCCTCCTCGCCATCGCCGTCGTCGAGGGGCGCCTCGACGCTGGTCCAGGAGGTGCCGGCGGCGGCGGGCCCTCCTTTCCACGCGCGCTCGTTACCCCTTCCCGGGGCAGGGGACGGCTGCGGTGCAGCTCGGCCGGTTGCGGTCCGCCGACCCGGTGGTGGTGGCCGGCGGCGGGTGAGGTGGGGGCGCTCCTCCTTGGCGGCAGGACGCCCTGGTGGTGCGGGTGGCCGACGACGCGCCTCCGGCTCAGATCTGGGCCCTGCGGGCCCCATCTAGGTCCTAGCGGGCCAGCTCCCGGCGTGGGTGCGGTGTCTTCTGCGTGGTGGTGAGGAGGAGCAACTTGGAGAGGGGAGGGGTGGCGCCGCGATGGTGTGCCTATGCAGCGTGATGGCGGAAGCTTCACGGGAGGGGGGGGGGGGTCATGGCCGGGCCTTTGCCACGGGCCTGGAATGCTCCTGCTATTGCGGCCGGTCGGCTACCGTCGTTGACGGTGGAGGTTGAGCCCTCCCGCATGCCGACGGTGATGTTGCTCCTAGTCCCGGTTCATCTTCATCGCTGTGCAGGTCTCTCCTTACAGCGTCGTGGTGAGACGGCGCAGGGGCCTCAAGAACGTGTTGGTGCAGGGTGTAGGTCGGCTTGGTGGCAGGCTCCGGAGCGCCCGAGGTGCAGGTTGAGATCGGGGGAAACCCCTGTCGGCCCGGCCGACACTGACGCGGTGACGCCATTGGGTGTCGCCGAACCTTCCTAGAGGGCGTCGAGGCTACCCTTCCTCGCGCCTCGTTGCGTATAGAGGGAAACTCTTGGCAACAGCGCCTTCATCGTCGCATTCCTTCTTGGAGGTGTTGATGGGTACCGGTGCATTGGAGTCTTGGAACTTGGTGGAAGACTCTTAGTGGGCATAGCGGTTGCGAGTCTTTTCTGTTTTCTGTCGATCCACCTGCGTCGGTATTTGTTTCTTTTGTATTTTCTTTTCCATTTTTTTTGTTCGTGACTGTGTTTTTTCCGCCCCAGCACCTCTCGTCGGATGTTCTGTTTGGTTGGTTTGTAATACAAAGTAGGGGAAACCCTTTTTCGTCAAAACAGGACGACCTCTTCCAGGAATGTAGCTAGGGGCTGGCATCCTGCAGCCTGTTCACCAAACCGAAGAAGCTGGTCAACATCGGCCTAGCTGGCCAGAGGTTGACACAGATGTCCTTCATCACCGGTCGTGCCATGCTAAACAAGTCCATCATTTACTTCATCTGATTGTTCAGAAGAGGCAGGTGCTCGGACGCTTGGAATTGAGCCCAAAAGATCTTCTCTGATAGTGGGCACATACGTGCTCACCACACCACAACACTATCTTGAAGGTCTCTCAAGAACACCAAATTTGTGTAAGATGGGCAAAACGGCTCTCACCAAAAGTGCAGCAAAGCAGGTATGACTTATCGGTGGCGATCTTCTTCACTTGGTTCAACACTTTGCAATCCGCTTGGGCTTGGGTTCTGGCCTCCTAACAAATCGAGCTCATTTTGGAACACTTGGCTACTTGCTGGTTCGTTTCTTCCTGAAGGATGACTCGTTGAGCGTAAATCCCCTTCAGGTCTTCCTTGGTGTCCGCGACCCAGGCCGCCTGCTATTCACCGACCTCTTTAGCCTTGGCCAGCTCTCTGTTGGCTTGCTTCGCTGCAGCCTTCTCATGCTCGATTTCCTGCCGAGTTTTTCGCAACTCGGCCGGAGTTTTTCAAGCTCCATGGAGAAAGCTATAGATAGATTTAAAATACAATTTAGAAGCTCTAAGAATCCATGTCATACAAATCTACAAATACTAAAGATTTTATGAATTTACCTTGTTGTCCCGCCATCTGCTTCTTGAGCAGATCCATGTCCTTTCCGGACCGGTCAAGCTTATGCTTTAGGTCTTCCAACTCCCTTGAGTTGGATACGGAAGCCGAAGCCGACACCTGAAAAAGTGCAAGATCAGCCTCCTCGCACGATATCGATCCCCTGATTGGCCTCGTTAATCCTATTAGGGTCTCGGGGGCTGCTGTATTTTCACTTATTTAACTCAGGGCTATGGTGGTCTCATCTTTGTATCTAACTCACGGCTTGGGGCTACTGTGGTTATGCACTCATGATATTTGTTTGCAGAACTATAGGTCTTTAGACCACTTATTTTCTACTCATCCGCTAAGAGCTATGGGATACATCTAGTTTTCAGCAACTCTAAGCATTAATGAAATTTCTAAACAAAGATTGAAGGTTACCTCTAAACAAAAATTGCACCCAAAGGTACGCGGTGCTCTGCAAGGGTGGAGGAGCTAGTCATGGCCGCCTACATCTCTTTTGTCCACCCATTGGGATCCTGCCCTACAACAGGAGGGGAAGGAAGGGTCACCTCGGCTCTCTCCATTAAAGGAGTAGAAGCTAAGGAGGGCTGCGGAGGTGGATGTGGATCCACTGGGTCCGAGGATGCTGCTTCGCCCGACTTCTCCCTTTCCATGGAGGAAGGGTTTCTACCCAATAGGTCCTCGGACACCGAGGTCTCTACCTTGGCCATAGGGATGCTGGCACTGTCCCCCGTGGGGAGCACGAGTGGAGCTTGAGAAGTCACCACCCCAACCCGTCTTGGGCGGGAGGGGAAGGATGACGCTCCTGGATGCGCTGGCTAGAGGAAGCCTGCTTGATAACTCCTTGTCACATAGACGAGAGAATTGCGAGCTGAAAAAGACAAAAGACCAATTAGACTTATGAAAGAGAGGGACCAGTGCATGGTAAATGAAATAAAATACTGCCTCGGGCGGTGGTTTGCTCTTGTGGGGCATGGCGAGGTCGTCCTCCGAATCTTAAAGGATGACGTCGGCCTTGGCAGGAGCCTGATGAGGAGCGGCTTCGAGGCCATTATAAGGCACCTCCGGTTGCAGCCGGTGTAGGCCCACGCAAGCTCTTAAGACACCATCCTCTTCCTTGTAGGGGATGACGTACCTTCCGTCCCCTTATCCTCCTCTTCATTTCCTTCCTCCTTGTCAGAGGAGATGACTCTGACATCCTCGGACTTAGCGTCTAATGTATCACGGATCCGAAGACCTTTCCTCTTCTTCTTTGACTCTTTCTTGGACTTAGCCGGGGCTTTTGGAGGCACCATTGACAATAGGGCGTGAAGCTCGGGGGTCTTGATGTCTTTGGGCAGCAGTGACGAGCATTTGATAAGCGCCACCTTGGATCCTCATTTCTAAATAAAAAAGGAAGGTTTAGGTAAATATGAAATCCAGTATTATTAAAGATCATCGGCATTGTTGTTACCGCGGAAGGGACGCACGAGGCCTTATAGCCGATGTGTGGCCCGTCTCGGGAAATTTGTTCTTGGGGTTTTTTAAAAAGGGTCATCCACACACCATCAATATCATTGTGGAAGAAGTTCCACAGTGTTGTGGTGTCTTCGGGCTCGAACATCCACATCAGGCTGGCCCGAAGCTGAAGTGGTAGGATGAAGCGATGCAGCATCACGTCCACCACGTTCACCAGCTCAATCTTCTTATTCGAGGATCCAGATACTCTCCTGTAGGGTGGCGATATCCTCTGGATTGGCCCAGTATAGGCCTTACCTCTGCCAGGACACGCTAAATTCCTTGGAGGTAGACCTGTAAAGGGGGAGGCACGGCGTGGTCTGCGATGAGCGTTCAGTGCCGTAGAACCACTTGCTCTGCCAGATCTTCACAGTTTCAATAAAGATACCCTTCAGCCACTCTGGTTTCTGGAGCTTGCTGATCATGGGCCCCCCACATTCGGCGAATTCATCGCCACCTCTCTTCAGCTTGACGCAGAAGGTTTGCTGCCATAGGCTAAAGTGCCTCTCCACCCGCAAGAATGCCTCACACGCTATTACGTAAGTGGTGAGGTGCATGATGCAGTTTGGGGCCAGATTGTAGAAATCTAGCGAGTAGAAGAAAAGGATTCCTCGCACGAAGGGGTGCAGGGGAACCCTAGACCCCAAATGAGGTGGGGGATGAAGATGACCCACTCCCCTGGCTTGGGAGTAGGGACGCGTTAGCCGTGCTCTGGGACCCTGCAGGTGGCATTAACACGTATGTAGCCCACCGATGGGAGCTCTTCGATGGTGGCGTCGGTGACTTTGGAAGCCACCCATTTCCTCTGTAGTTCCGCTTTGGCCATGGCATATGATGTGGAAGACTGGAAAAAAGCCTCGAGCTTGCAAATGGGGATTGAGGGTGCGAGAGCTGGAAGGTTTGGGTGTTAGAACAAAAGGGAGTCGTGAGGTAAAAGATTCACAACCCCTGCTCTTTATAAGCCGGTAAAAAGGCGATGCATCCCATCCGCTCCGCCATAAAAGTCGTCATGTTTCGGTTAACCGTGCCGTTATGGACGTTTGAGGTGAAAGAATTGATTGATGATATCCCCTAAAATGCAGGGCACAATCTCTGTTTTGATACAACATGCCAATTAGAGGGTTGCCTCAAACCACGATTCAAGTAAGCCATGATGGATGCGCGTGATGTCACGAATGGTGACGATTTGGAAAAAGTTGTTAGTTATTGACTGTCGAACAAGCCTATGAATCTAGTCTTCAAGACTAGAAATGTTGCACATTTCGAATAAGCCAAGATGCATTCTAATAATGAGTGGCCAAACTGGCTTTATCCCTTGTTAAAAGAATAGCACAGGCAAGTTCCGGATGTACGAATTTTGTGCATATGCTTGGGCGGGGCTGTTGAACTTGCCTACTAAGCCGAAGACTATCAGGCTGAAGATAGTATCCAAAAAAGATTACCATCCTTGGCTTCGAAGACAAGTTCGAGGGCTACTGAAGGTGTCCTCGACTAGGGGGTCCTTGCCAAGCCGTCCTATTCCATGGGTCGGGATGACAACCCGTTAAGAAGGAAGGACTCCGGAGGCTTCTAACCTATGGCGTAAGCATATCAGACTTAACCAATGATCTCACGTGCGCTCCAAGCAGGTTGTTAGATTCGGCATATAATCCCTAGATGGCAACCGACCATGTGTAATCATTGATACCCTCGATGCCTATGTAATCCCAAGGGGTTAGTCCGTACAAACAAAAAATATTCATTATCATACCCCAAGGGTTTAGACTACAATTATGATCTCAAGGTATATCAACTGTGTACTTCGATACAACCGTAACATAAGCAAGAGCATGACGTAGGATTTTACCTCCTAAAAAAGGGCCCGAACGAGGGTAAAAATGTTGTGTCCCTTGTCTCTTGTTAACCACCGACCCGATCACACAACTTGCCCCCCTACCCGAGGTCTACAGGTTTTGATACCTACGCTGCTACTGCATATACACGGGGCTAGCAGGTGGGCCCCACTTAGCAGAAATGTCGGTTACGCCCGCACTACATGTATCGGTTTAGCTGTAGCGTGGGCCTCGTGTACCACGCTGCTACTAAGCTCCTCTTATCCTCTCTCTCTCTCTCGGCCTTCTGTTTGCTCACTCTCACTTCTTCACTCTTGCGCTCTTCTCACTGTCGTACTCAGCCACGCTGCCGTCGCCGACCTCGCTTCATGGTTATCCGCTCTTCCTCCCAAGCCCCGGTGACCCTGCCTCATCACTACTCCGTCGCCAATCGATCCCGCCAGAGTCCTGGCGCCCCTGCATCGCCGACGTAAGCCTCCAACCACGAATGTATTCTTGTCACACCCTCGTCCCTCCAATTGCTCTTCTCCCCATCCCGGCTGAGCCCTGCTCTTCCTCCCGAGCCCCGGTGGTGAACCCTAGGTCGATTGGTACGAACCTTAGGTCATTGGGACGGACCTGATGAGTGATACGTTTACGCTTATTCATCCTTTGTTTAAACCGAGATATTTCATTGCAACTGAGATATTCATTCTGATATTGGTACTAATGACTAATGAATGCAAATGATTCCGTAAACAATAATGTTAGATCTACAAAAACTTACAAAGGTTTACTTAGCCTTCCAAACTAATTCTTCTCTCCTTCCTGATTTTCAGTGGGGTGGGCCCCCTCATCCTCAATTACCAATCACAATCCTACACATCAGTTTATACGTAAAATCTTTAAGTAAGCCTTTGTAGATGTAGCATTACTCTTCCGTAAATCTCTTTTTGAGGTGTTTCCACGGGAAATGGACTAAAAGGGAAGAATATATGTAGGAGGATCGAAAGGTGTACAAAAGGAGAACTAGGATTATTGTCATGCTGTAGTATCCAGCGCTGCTCAAAAGTTGACCAATACATATACATTGGACGACAGCATATAACTTAGATTATTGTCATGCTTTAACACCCACGTAGTCCATATGACAACAATCTTTCTGAAATAATGTATATCTTGTGGATATTTTTTTGTGAAAGGAGGTTAAACCCCCGGTCTCTGCATCAATCGATGCATGCAGATATTTATGTTCATCATCACGTATATTTTGTGGAGATACCTATCTTCATCATCATGTATATCTTGTGGAAATAAAATATGTATGTGGAAGTAATGGTAGATGCATATCTTTTATTGATAAAAGTCATGGGATATTGCTACAATATCTTAAAGATATTCTCGACATCACTTAATCCCACTTGCTTAATCCAAGCGTCTATAAATAGAGTCCTTCTAGAAGAACACTTCAGGCTTTTCGCAAGCAGAGCAAAATGAAGGCCGGGAGAATGACCATTCTGGTGATCATGTTGCTGGTCCTATTAACCATTGAAGGTACAAGAAATCATACGTTAACCTACATATGCCATACTAATGTATATATAGAAAGAATATACTTTGTATTTGTGCATTGTCTCAAATTTGTCATTGTGAACTAACGATAACAATAGACTTGGTATACGCGTAACATGTATCAGGCATCAAATAGATGTGTACAGCTTATACCAAAGGAAGAACTGATCCACACTTGTATGATTTTCCTTTTATTTCCCTGTTTTGCCTTGTCCTTTCACCCCTTGTTGCTAATTCGGGACTTGATTTCACAAACAGAACCCAGTAGCGGAGAGCAACTAGGCGGCCAAAAGTTTATTGGTGGTGGTGCTTCACATTTATCTTCAAGACAAGGTGGGAGTGCTTTGGCTCCATCTCCAGGAACAGATAGAGGCGATGATAATTTCGCTCCATTGCTGCCACTCAGACATCAGTGCCATGAAACGAAGGTATATGGTCCGCCATGTCGTGACGTTCATCCAGTTGTCAACTGCAAACTCTATTGCGCCGGCTTACACTATACTGGTGGCCGTTGTCGTGGCCCTAGCCCTGATGATTTTTGTTATTGCATTACGTGTTGAGGGCAGCATTGCCCTGCAAAAAAAGAAAATAAATAAAGTTTCACTGCACATGTTTAGTTGGTATGATTTCATTTCAGCCATTCTAATCTAGTTAGAGTTGCTTAAAAGATGAAATCTGGGCCAGGACCTATGTGCTGTTATAGCTAAGTTAGTGGTCTAGTATAAGGCGATATATGTAGATTAACGCCAACTCCACAGATAGAATAATTCAACATCGTGTTTGAATGGCACAAATGGTTCAAGCAAAAAGATATACACAACCTTATTCTTGCGACGAGCTTCTAAACTAATTGTTTTGAGGGAAATCATGTATCCAGCAAGGCGTGTAGGGAAATGAACCAGAAATCGGCTATTAATCAAAAATAGAGTCCTGAAAGGGTTTTGGTTACCACTCAAAATTTTGAGATTTTCCACGGTTACCACATATTTCGATGCCCCTCGATAAATGGACATTTCAAGCAAAAAGAATTGAACCTTTTGAATTTAAACCCTCAGTGTACAGTAAGGTATGACAACATCTCTCGCTACCAGAAATCGCAATATTTCTATGGGCTAAAACCAACAGCAAAAGGGCCGAACCCGACAGGAAAAGTATTTGCAACATTTTGCTGTTAGTTCAATTTTGACATAAATATTCCTTACATTTTGCTGTTAGCTCATGGCTGACAGGAATTTGTATGTCACAGCCATAATGATTAGTCCTGCCGGCCCTAAACCGCCAGTGGAATGTACAGGCGTACAACATAATGAGCCATTTAAATTTGTATGTTGCGTCTAACGGGCCCGACAGGAAAAAAAACACACACACAAAAATTTGTCTGCCAGTTCAACATAGTTAGTTTTGGAGTATTTCACTGTTTTAGAGGTAACTTGTTGGAGTGTCCCTTCTTTGTACCTTTTCACTTTTTTTCAGATTACGCGTATACAAAACGTGAAAAATAAACAAGAAGTTGAACTAGTAACATGACAACCCCGCCTAGAAAACGTCCCACTAAGCTAGAAGTTCTTTTATAACAAATATACGTTCAAGTGCTATCTATATCTATTTTGAAAGAATTTGAATCCAAAATCCAATTATGTATTTCGTTCAAATTATGATGCTCAAAAGTTTAAGATAACCGCAGTAACCACGTTTACTGGCCCGTTGGTAAATATGCTTCGTTTGGTAACCAAAACACTGGGTGGTGATAGCGTTGCAGCGGCGTGGCGTTCACATAGGCGCTTAGGGCGTCGTCCTCGGCAACGAGGTAAAGTCTGTCGTGACACTAGTCAGCCGCCGACACGTTGGCGCTGAGCCACGCGCCATGCCTGAGCGATTTCACGACGAGGAGCACGTCAATGGGGTGGTTGCACGACTGCCACATCGTGGAGTTGCACCCGTCAAACAACACAAGGTAGTGTTGCTGTCGATGGTCACCCCGGCGACAGACCGGCCCTTGGTGCCGGCAGACCACACTGCCCAGCAGTTGGCCGAAAAGAGCACGAGGTCGTTCTCGGGCACCAGATCCGCTGCGGCAACCTCTGGATGGTGCTGTCGCGGTTAGTTTCAATTCACATAATATTAGTCTAAATAGTTATGTTTCATACAAAAAAATCTCACTAAAATAATAAGTATACTACAACTATAGAATAAGCAAATATAATAGTATTATATATTAGTTTCAATTCACACTGTTAGTTTCAATATTTCATACAAACAAAACTCATTGAAATAATTTTATCAATTCCAACAACAATGTGTAGGGTATGGTTTCTAGTTATAAATAATTTGATGACAGTTCAAATAACAAGTTCATTAAGTCAACGGAGGTTTGCAACGAAAATATTCACCATTCGCATGTTTTGTTACATTAATTCAAAAGTTTTGTTAAGTCTCAGTCATCTGAGACTTGGTTATGTTTGAGTCAATGCTATATTCTTTTAATCTTGCATGGAAATCCTTAATTAAAATATACTACTGCCTCCGTCATGGTTTAGAAGGCTTGTTTGAAAATTCTCTGAAACCTACTAGGTGGTTATTAATTGGCTGTGAGATGGTCTGAAAAATAACATTCACACTACGCATGCATATATAAATAGTAGAAACAATTACTAATTAACTGCAAGAAGTAAATACTATGCCCTAAATCTTTATTAAGAAAATGCACGTAAATTTAACCGTACCTTTCAAACTATGACGGAAGGAGTATGTCAGTTGACTGAGACTTGGTCGACTGAAATATAACCACACCCTTATGAAAATAGCGAGAAGAAAGGACCTGCTAGATATTTTTTTTGCTTTGATTCATTTTCATATGTTCCATGGAGGACTCAAACACGACAGCAAGGCACATGAAAAACAACGGCTAATAACACAGCATTATAGATTTATGCAACGCAAGCAGTCCATCATTTCAGATAAATTCTTACAATACTGCCCCAACAAGAACATGGCTCGTCTCACAACTAAAACATAGCAAAACAAAGCTTATTATAGCATGATCAGAACTTGGGATCAATCTTTCAGACGGTCAATTTGACCACATATGTCCGGGTCAGTTGCGCAGTAAGTAAGGACCGTATGAACAAGGCTTAATGGACGGATGGCTTCATTGTCATCAAAAACGCAGGAGAACCTCTGTACCTTGTTGTTGCTGAGATCATACTTGGTGATTGTATTACAATGAAAATAATATATGCAGTTGCTATCGACCGACGGTAGCTTATCTGCATTAACAGATAGACACTTGTTGTAATCAAGAAAGAGCGCTCGGCTGCCAATGTTCCTCACAGGTTCTAGCAGTTTTTTCCCAGTGTCGACCTTGAAAACCTCCACCGTGTGGTCCCAACCATGACGACGAGTAACAAGGAGCAGTTCCCGAGCAGATTCTACAAGGTAGTAGTGTAAAAAGTTTTTGTCAAATGTCGTTGCTATCAGGTCAGCGCGATACTGCGGCGGCTTGCCCACGACCTTGTATATCCGTCCAGCGTTGTCGACCAAGTAAAAGTGGCCGGCGTAGGAAAGTAGGCTGCGAAGGTAGAACTCGCCCTCCGTGGAGCCTTCGAACTGTACCTTGCATAGCGGGCTGGCGGGATCAGCACAGTAAACCACGGCCTGGCCGTGCCAGTCTTCAAACGAGAAGAGAAGCGTGGGGCTAGAGCTGGAGCCGGCAACGGCAGCGAGCACATCGCTTTCCTGAGGAATCGGAGCGGCGAAGGGGATCAAGTCGCCAGTGAAGGGGTTGAGCAGACGAGCAGGGTGCAGGCCCTCGGGGTCGCCAAGAATAAGGAGACCATCGGAGGCACCGACCAGGATGTAGTTCTCCTCGTCGAGCAGCGGGACAGGGAGTCGGAGGAAGCGCCCGGTGGAGCCGTTGAAGAAGAGGCGGCCGCCCACCCCATCGACGGGCTTCTTGTCGTCGAGCATGACCCATTCGCGCTCGAGGAAACGGTGGTCGCCGCCCAGGCCTAGTGGAGGCGGCTTGGCGATGGCGGCGCTCACCTTGTTGCATACGTCCTTCAGGTCCTCGTCGTTGGTGGCGGACAGCAAGTCGCAGACGGACTGCATGAGATCCCTGCGGATGGACGATAACCACTCAGCGGCCATGGTGCTCTCAGAACGATTCTCTGCCGTTGGGATGGGGTACGAGGTGTAGATGTGTATGCTCGTCGTACGAGGTGTAGATGGGTCCTATATATATACATTGGATGGATCGACGGAATGTGTGAGGATTGACGAGAGGACGATTGGTTTCACCGCCATCCTTCGCGATTCCCATGATAAATGTTCGGGCGCCCGTACGTATTCCATCTATATCTATATCTATATCTATACTTCTATACTTATACTAATTAGACACTCTCAAGAAAATCACACGTTAATTAGAAAATACCAACCGTTCATCTTTATGGGGCCGAATTATTACGGTGTAGATCAATCCGTAAAATCCCAGTGAAAAAACCAGTTGAAAGGCCAAAAATCAATTTTTATGGAAAATATCCTTAGATCTCATCTAATCCCCGTCTAAAAAACATTGCATCTATCCTCACCCTTCCTATCCTAAAAATAACTATTCCTCACTCTAAGATTCCATCTATCCCCCGTCTCAAAAAAAATAGCTCCGTCTCAAAAAAATATCACGTCTAGCTATCATCGCCTCTCAATCCTCTTCTATGAGAGGAGGGCATCTTCTTTCCATAATGTTTATCCACCAGGCTAGGTTTCAGGTTGCCTTCACTGTTGCTCCTATATAGCTGCCGTCTCTTGGGAACGCAAGTCCGAATTTTGCTTACTCTCTCCGGCGAATCTCCATGGAGCAACCTAGCTGGCAAGCGCTTTCGGCTGAGGGAAACAAACACGTACAACAGGTAAGCAGGTTGATTTATTCCTTTCGTGAATACATGTACATACACATGACGGTGATTGATTGAATATGGGTAGATGTGCACAAGGCACGACATTAGGTACTTGCCCAGCCAGCTATGGGAAGATGCCAAATTACACACGCTATTTAAAGCTGTTAATCTTATGAAAAACATAAGCACCAATGTACAGTTTAATCTCCGTAGCAGTTAATGGATGAAACTGGGTCTCACATGTTACACTATATATGTATTCCCTCATGGCTGTATCATTATCCGACGAATCTTTTCTTAGTTTATTTCCACGATACTAATTGATGTGGATGATTTTGGGGCTAAAGTTACTAAGGGAAAAGTAATAGAAGTGAAACACATCTCAGATTCAAAGTATACAATTATATTCAGAAAAGTAATTTGTAACTTGCTATACCTGAACATATATACATGTAAATTGTGCATGTTATCTTCTAATAAAATATATAATGAAAGATAGAAGTAGAATATAAATCCACATACACTGTCAACTTCCGAATTTGTAAATCTGAGGTTGAGGCACCTTTGATAATTATATTTAGATGGAACAAGTGATATATTATTGTTTTGTGTGGCTACTATGTAAGAAAAAGTTATGGAAACTGTGTTCTCTTTTTCTCCTTAAATAGTACATGCTTTTTTACATTATTCATTTGAATTCACATGTGATTGGGCCTTCACATTATTCATATTTTATAAAAAACATGTAGTGTTTTTCTTATAATCTATAAGGCATATAAATAGGTCAGGCTTCATTAGTATTATTCAATTGTTTAATCTAACTAGGCGTAAGCAAAATATGATGCATGGTGATATTAACATAGTGAAAACATCTAAATGACATAGTTTTGATACAAATCATTTCTTTCTACATGTAGTTTAGTACTTTGTCTTCATTATATTTCCAAATGAAACTATATCACCATATGGAGTACAAACCTTATGCTCCCAAGATTCACATAGCCAAAACAATCAAAGGAAAATCCTATTTTTTTCTTACATGTAAACGTCTACACAAACATTTGACTACAAAATATCTGCATTTGCATCTTACATAAAAAGTGTCATGTGTGGATCTAAAAATAGCAAATAGTAGTACATAAGATATGATACCTTCATTTGAATTTCTATTAAAATAACAAGTAGCAGTACACTTCTGCATGTACATTTTCTTCTCAAACTTCAGAGTGCATTTTAGTTATTTTTATAACACAACTCAAAGGAGACATACGTGATAATATCTTATTAGTGTCACTAGGTTTTAGACATGATAGAACATATTGCACACAATTAAGGAAATGAGAGGGTACAACAATTTTTCATGATGGGAGCATGCTGATCCTACTTAGTGTTAGGTATGATACAATTTTTTCCTAGATACTTATTTATTATAATGTATATGAAGGAAACTAATGTTGTTGTGTACTTCCAACGGCCAAAAATAAGTGTTGCTTATTTAGTAGAACATATGACACTTATTTTGGATGGAGGGAGTACTATTTTTCCTTTCATTAATAGTCCAAGTACAGATCAGTGTAACATAATTGAATTTTTTTACAAATATCCCATAATTTTCTTCAAGAATTGTATCATTACTATTACACGGTAACCGATGTGCGTTGCTGCATGTTATTAGTACCAATTATTCAAAAAATGTTATTTTAACAATCTAAACAAATAAAAAAAATATTGAACACAAGAATATTAATAGAAGTTTAATGATTTGGTTAAAGAGACTATCCCGTGCGTCTGCACGGGTTTACGACTAGTATATCCAATTAACAGCAGTCCTCATGGACTCATGGTAATTACGAGGGGGCTTTCTGCAGTCCAATGAACAGCAGTCGATTCGTATCCTACGACAAACCAGTGGAGTACTACCGGCCGGTTGCATGCAAATCCCTCCCGGTCGGTTGCATGCAAATCCTTGTGTGTTCTCAACCTAGGCCGCGTTCCTACGATAAACCAGTGGAGACTGTGGAGTACTACCGTGCAACAACAAATTAATCGAAATGTCACTATGGCCGGCCACGCATCAGCGACACTATCGAGTGATCGATCCTTCATGAACTGACTCGACAGATCCATCAGCACTTTCTTGAAAATTATGGTCTACCATGTGGCAAGCCATAAGCGGACTTCTTTTTTTGGATACTCGGCTTATTTGCATCTAAGCCGTGTACTTCATAAAAAACATCCGGTAACAACAGAACACTGCACAAAATCTTGGAGGGTGTGGTTGTTCAGCCAACATAGTCTGCGTTCATGTCTGGAAGACATATCTTGGAGGATGTGGTTGTCCTACGTGAAACGTTGCACGAAATCCACACAAAGAAACTAGATGGGGTTATCTTTAAAATGGACTTCGAAAAAGTCTATGATAAAGTTAAGTGGTCATTTCTTCAACGGGCCTTACGTATGGAAGGATTCAATGAAAAGTGGAGACAACAGGTTGACACTTTCATTCATAAAGGTAGTCAATGAGTTCAAGTTAATGATGACATTGATCACTTTTTTCAAACACATAAGGGGTTAAGACAGGGGGATTCAATGTCTCCAGTGTTGTTCAACATAGTAGCAGATATGTTGACAATACTGATTGACAGAGCTAAAGAGAAGGGTCAAATAGGTGGTCTCATTTCACATTTGGTAGATGGAGGTGTCTCCATTTTACAATATGCGGATGATACAATTATATTCATGGAACATGATATGGAGAAAGCGAGGAATATGAAATTAATATCGTGTTTATTTGAACAACTATCGGGATTGAAAATCAATTTTAATAAAAGTGAACTATTATGCTTTGGGAAAGCAAGAGAAGAGCAAGACGCTTATCGACAGCTATTTGGTTGTGAAATGGGTTCTTTACCTTTTAGCTATCTTGGGATTCCTATTCATCACAGGCGTTTAATAATTAAAGAATGGAAATGTATTGAAGAAAGATTTGAAAAAAAAATTAAGTTGCTGGAAGGGCAAGCTTATGTCATATGGAGGCAGACTGGTTTTAATTAACTCTGTGTTAACAAGCCTACCTATGTTTCTTTTGTCTTTTTTCAAGATACCTATAGGGGTACGAAAAAGACTAGATTTCTATATATCTCGTTTCTTTTGGCAAACTGATGAGAATAAAAAAATACAGATTAGCATGTTGGATATGATTTGTAGACCCAAGGACTAGGGGGTTTGGGAATTGAAAATTTAGAAGTAAAGAATAAATGCTTGCTGAGTAAATGGTTGTATAGATTATCCACAGAGACAGAAGGCATGTGGATTCAAATATTAAGAAATAAGTATCTTAACACAAGAACTTTAGCTCAAGCAACAATTAGGTCCGATGATTCACCTTTCTGGAAAGGGTTAATGAGGATAAAGATTAATTTTTTTCCAAAGGGTGAAGTTTATTGTATGAGATGGTACCTCGACAAGATATTGGGAAGATACTTGGCTTGGTGACACACCACTTGCTTTACAATATCCCTTACTCTACAATATTACACAACGTAAGCAGGACTATGTGTCCACAGTCTTACAATCCGTACATATTAATATGCACTTCAGATGAGCTCTAGTAGGAACACGTTGGGAGGCATGGATGCATTTGGTAAAAATACTTATGCAGGTACAATTATCAGATCATCCAGAGAGCGTTTGATGGATTTTAACTGTGAATGGGTGAAAAGACCTCGATGACGCCTAGAGAGGGGGGGGGTGAATAGGCTATTTAAAAATTTCTTCGGATTTGGCTTAAACCTAATGCGAAAATAAACTAAGAGGATAATTTTCAAGCACAAATCCTAAATGCAATAGGCACCGCAACGTGTATCAACAACACGATCTATCAAGATGGACACAATACAATTACTAACAAGCACAAGCAAGTTACACAAACTTACTTGAGCTATATCACCCGACAAGTAGGTGAACGACACAAGATACTAGATCATACTATAGCACACAATATATCAAAAGCTGCAAGTGTGAACGTGTGGATATAGAGGGTATGCTTGAACGATTAATCTTGTACAAAGAAATAGCCAACACAATATAATGAGCACAAACAATATGCAATGTATGTATGCTCAAGTAACACAAGTAAACCACAAGTAAGGAGTTAGGGTTAAGGATAACCAAGGTCACTGAGACAAAGATGTATCCCGATGTTCACTTCCTTGGAGGGAAGCTAGTCACCGTTAGAGAGGTGGATGTTACCACGAAGGCACACCAACGCCTCGAAGGCTCACCCTATTCTCCCTTTGAGATAACACCACGAAGGCGTTTCTCAACCACTAGTGGTAAGCCTTTGAGGTGGCTTCCAAACCCTCACAAACTTTTCCGGGGGGTAATCACACGGATTGATTCCTCTCCGAAGAACTCCTACCGCCTAGGAGTCTCCAACCTCCAAGAGTAACAAGGTCACGGGGAATGCTCAAAACTTGCTCAAATCTCAAATAGCTTGGGTTGAGAGAAGGAGAGGGAGACGGTCTATCTTTTGATTGGAACAACTCTCAAAGGGGCTCACAAATGGTCTTGGGATCTAAGATTTGGTGTGAGAAAATGTGTGTGTGGTAGAAATGTGTTCTTATGAGGCTAAGGCTGTGTTGGGGCACCCTCTCACGAAGTGGAAGGGGGGTATTTATAGTGGGGAGAGAAAAACAGCCGTTGGGGACACTTTAAGTCATATAGGGGTCGGACATCCGGTAGTTCACGGATGTCTGGGCGTCCACAAGGGGTCGGACGTCGAGGGCTGTAAATATATATGGAACCACAGTGGAGTTGAACAGGGACCGGACGTCCGGAGAAGGCCGGAAGTTCGAGTTATTCGACTCAAACTTCTCTGGTGCAAGGTTCCGGATTTCCGAAAGGGGACGGACGTCCGACCCTCGGACGTCCGGAGGGAGCCGGAAGTCCGAGTTATATGGCTCAAGTTCTTCTGGCGCAAAGCTCCGGATTTCCGAAGCTGGCCGGACGTCCGGCCCTCGGACGTCCGGAGGGAGCCGCGAGTCCGAGTTATATGGCTCAAGTTTCTCTGGTGCATAGTTCCGGATTTCCGAAGCTGGTCGGACGTCCGGGCCTCGGACGTCCGGAGGGAGCCGGAAGTCCGAGTTATATGGCTCTGATTTCTCTCGTATAAGATTATGGATTTCCGAAGCAGCTGGTCGTCCGGCCCTCGGACGTCCGGAGGAAGCCGGATGTCCGAGGCACTGGTTCTGTTATCAGATAACAGCAGAGCAGTGGAGATGTGGTCTGAGCAGAACAGTGGAGATGTAGTTTGAGCAAGTTCATCGCAAAACCTGTGATCCCCTCTTAATAGTGCGGGATCCCTAAAGACTCAAGAATCATAAAAGGGGTACTGATGATCCATACTTGAGTGTATACTTTTATTCGCCGATCATCACTCCGCACCACTAACGTCAAAGGAACTGATATCTTTGAGTTAGCCCTTTCACTTGAGCTTGATGTTGTTGTTCCTTCTTGGTTCAAGTTGAAAGCAAGACATGATAAAGTCTTCAAGCGGCTCTCCCATACACAATGTCGAAAGCCTAGCTTATGTATTCATCTTCATTTGTCCACCATGTGAACATCCACAAGAATCAAGCATGTAGTGCTCAGGAATGCTTATCTTGATCTTGTCCTTGTTAGCACATGAGCTTGTCCTTATCAACACATGATCATTAACAATAGTTTCAATGATATATTCGTGCTGATCCACTTGAACTTGCACACCACAATCTTGATGACGATCACCACTTGATGTCATACTTTATGGGTTGTATGAGATCTTCCTTTTGACGCAAGCCCATGGAAGCACACCTAACCCCGACATAGGACTCTCACAAAGACCATGGGTTAGTACACAAACACGTAATGGACAATGTTTACCATACCATGGGATCACTTGATCCCTCTCGGTACATCTTATACGCTTTGTGTGTTGATCATCTTGATTTACTCTTTGTCTGAGATCTTGATCAACCTAGTGTCTCTATGACCATTCTTTGGATAATACCTTGAATACCATCTTGGTCATCATATAAACTCCTTGAACCCAACAGATGGACTTCAAGAAGTGCCTATGGACAAAACCTATAAATATAACTTAAGGCAACCATTAGTCCATAGGAATTGTCATCAATTACCAAAACCACATATGGAGATATATGCTCTAACAATCTCCCCCATTTTGGTAATTGATGACAACCACTTCAAGAGAGTTTATATAAGGAAATAAGCATAACCAAGCGCACACATACAAAGCAATAATGCATGCATGAAAGATGTAAATGCTTACGCAATAAAAGCAAAACCCTCTAAACATATCCAAAGTAAACTCTCTAAACTTCTCCCCCATTGGCATCGATTGCCAAAATGGACGAAAAGTTTAGCAAGCCAATATAGTAGGTGGTCCTCCAAAAAGTGTGTACTTATCAGCAAATGAGTGCAGAGAAATACACGAATACAATGATAAGTAGTTGGAGGAAAACAAACTATATTGAGGACCCAAAGATTGCAAATAAAAGGATCGTATGCCACAAAGACATACAAAAATAGAGGCAAGCAATCAAAAAATTCCAGATGGAACAAACAATCATATGGTTCTTCGAACCACATGAATAAAAGATATTATAATAAAGGCAACATAGTGTTTTATCAAAAACTAGAGAAGCTCCCCATTATTTGTGCACTAATGCGAGATTTTTTGTATTTGATACAGGTGCACAAAATAGGATCGTTGCTCCCCCAAAATTAATAAAAACACACAACGAGTGCAAGAAGATAGATGAGGCAATAAGCATATCAATTGCACAAAACAAATGGTTGAGCAACATGTAAAAGAAGCAACTTAAGAATAGGCTCAACCAAAGTAATGTGTGTGAGTCATGGCAAAGCACTTGAGAAGACTAAGATAAGGATGAGCATCACTCATCAACATAGTCTTGATGAAATGAGATACAAAGTGCAAGACATATCATTCCCACACACACATACTAGAAAATGGGTTCACAAGCTTACTAATAAACAAAATAAGAACCAACGCTTGTGACAACCCATTGTGAAGATAGGAAGTAAGAACGTTGTCAAGAGGAGGGATACTAATTGAAATGGCAAAACCCTCATCAAGACAAGCATGAGGAAAAATAATCTTCACGGCCAAAGAGTGCATCAAGATGTAGGAAAATAAGATACACACTCAAAACAAATCCTTTCACGAAGCCACCAAAAACTGAAAAAGGAAATGCAACGATGGACGTGAAAGAAAAGAGGATAT
>NW_025422582.1:27500-94576 GCF_904849725.1 Hordeum vulgare subsp. vulgare | reverse complement strand
AAAAAAGAGGGAATTCCTAATCCAATCAAAAAACCCATTTTGGTCTTAGTATGGATATAGGATCTTCCTATGTTATACTATATAACTCTCATCCATGAATTGATTTGATAGATCCGATATTCATAATATTGAATTGATTCAGTATTATCAGAATGCAAGCCCTACCCTTGAATTTACAAGATACCCCTTTTTCCTCTCCATGGGATTACATCCCGAGTTATTGTGAAAATAAAAAATAAAGAGGTTATGGAAGTCAATATTCTCGCATTTATTGCTACTGCACTGTTCATTCTAATTCCTACTTCTTTTTTACTTATTATTTATGTAAAAACAGTCAGCCAAAATAATTAAGTGGAATTCCAATTAATCATTGAAGAAATGAAAAAGGGATTAAATAAAAAAAATCCAAGTCTTAAATGAAAGGATCTGGTTGGAATCTTAAAGTGTGGTAGAAAGAACTACATATAGTTTTTTCTACGACACTTTAGAGTCTTTCTATTATATTATCTTTGAATCTACATAGAATAGATTAGTAGATTGAAATAGTTAAGTAGTCTAATTCAATTTCTTTTTTCATTGCATCCACTTAATTTCAATCAGGTCAAAATAAAAAAATCGAAGACAATTCTTGACCAAAGAATCCATGGAAGGAAAGAAAAATAATATAAGAATAGACTATAGTAAAAAGTAAAAGGAAAAAACCAGCGAATCTTTCATGCTTAAATATCCCGCGAGATGCTTCAAAAGAGAATAAAAATTATTCTAAGAATAAAGAAAGAGTATAAAACAAATGGAAAATGTGTGATATGCCGTGAATAGTTCCGTGGAAGAAAGTCTAATTTTCTTATGTATAGAACTTTTTTTAACCATTAGTCATTTCTAGTAGAAATTCTTAATTGGTATAATGGCTCTTTCTTACAATACAAGAGTTTCTTACAGGAGTGAAACAAAACTAAAGAAAAAGATTAAAGAATAACGTTTGACAAAATAATTAATGCAAAACGATCAATTAAAAAAAGAATTGATACAACAATTTGATTACTTAATCAATTAGTAGTATCGTATCCCTAGAGTCCACTCCTTCCCCATACTACTAGTGAAAGAGAAAATGTAAAGACTACCATTAAAGCAGCCCAAGCGAGACTTACTATATCCATCTAAATTATGTCTCCTATTTCTATGAAGGGATTATTCTACTATTGATCAATAATCATAGTGGAATCAAGGGTACAGAGTCAAAAAGGGCTTCTGCCCTAAGGCCATGGATCAATCAGTTCAAGGAATTTACTCCTAACAAATTCTTATAGGAATTCTTGTAGAATTAGAGAGCATTAAAAATACGATACTATAAAGCCCTTTTTTTCCTTACCTTAAAAAAGAAAGAGTACGGGAATGATGTCCTGAATAGAAGAAGCGGGAATAGGAAGATTTTTTATTCCTTTTGTTACTCTAGTGTATGTAGGTCACATAAGATGTACGATAAAAAAATGTATGATAATTAGGAAGTCTTGATATTCTTTCGTGGAGTCCCTTCTGGAATCTTAGATTGAAAAAGAGAAGAATGCCCCTTAGGGACCTTTCTTTGGATACCAAGATTTCTGACATCTTATCCTCGTATTTAAAAATTCTCAAATCGAATCAATTAAGAACCAATTCAAATTCATATAATAAAAGAATAAGGAAACACTACCTCACCCCTATTGATAACCATTTTGGCCACTACCGCCAAAACAAACCCTAACCCTAGTTTAAGGATAGAACTATGGTATGGTTTCTCTAAACCCAGTATCGGCAGGCTTAGTTACTCTCTTGCCCGAACTTATGCGAAGTAAAAATTGATTGAATTCGATCAGTACTAGAAAACCTAAGTATTTTATTGATCAGGCGGCACCCAGATTTGAACTGGGGATAAAGGATTTGCAGTCCCCTGCCTTACCGCTTGGCCATGCCGCCAAAAAATCCGATCGAAAATCTAGAAAACAGCAAGTATTCATCCACGTTTTCTTACGAAAAGCCCCTTTCTTTTATTTTGAATATAATTAAACTTACTTTTTTCCAATCTTTTTCAAAAAAGATACTCCTGCTTTTTTTGATCCAGTTTCGATTATTCTCCTCGATAGATTCTATCTTAAAACATACATTGCTAACACAATAAAACTTCCCATTTCTTTCTATTGAGATGAAAAAGAAGAAAAGTGGATTTCTAGTCACAGGCTGCAAAATTCAGAACAAATTGGAACCATTAACTAGAATTCTCTTTCTTTTTTGAATTGCAGTAGTGAACTACTCTTAAATCGGTATTATCTCCCCCCCTTCAATTTCAATGGCATAATAAAATATTATGGCTTTATGCTTAATCCGTGTATAGGTGAACTTTAGGTCCGAGCAGCATTATTATCCAAAGATCCCCTTTATGTACATATCTCTATGGGGAATCGTGCTTTAATTTTTCAAAGTATTAAATTAAATATCTTGAATAAAAAAAGGAAATTTGCTCTGATATTAGAGTATAACCTGACTATCTTGGCCTACCCAAGTGAAATTACGATAAAAGAAAAGCATGGATATGGGGAGAGGTGGATAATTAGATTGGCATGTACTTAAAAAAGGGACTTACTTTATTTTAGAATTCCACAATGAAATACTTAATTTTCTAGCAATTATACTACTCCGATCCGAAATAAAAAAGAACCCTCAAATTATTTTTAGAAATTAAAGTAAGCACGCTATTCTAAATCGAAGTAAAGTAAAACTTTCTAGTGTATTATATTACGGCTTTATTACATTCATAGAAAGGGGATAAAATGAGAAATCTTTGCCATTCAATCTGATTAGAATATTATAAAGTATAAGTGGCATAATTTTTTTTGTAGGAATATTTTAGCAATTCATTTTCATTTCATTTGTACCCCTGGTAAACTAGAATTTTCGTCGAAATGGTCTCTATTCATATGTATGAAATACATATATGAAATACGTATGTGGAGTTCCCTAGAATTTCATGTGATTCAGTAAACAGAATATAGATTCCATGATTGCTAGATCAATCCGTAGGGATTGATGAAGAGTGAGCTGATAATGGAATTTTTCTTTGATAAACAGGAAACTTAAGATTAAGATGCTCCGGAATGGAAACGAGGGAATGTCCACAATACCCGGATTTAGTCAGATCCAATTCGAGGGATTTTTTAGGTTCATTAATCAAGCCTTGGCAGAAGAACTTGACAAGTTTCCAACAATTAAAGATCCAGATCACGAAATTGCATTTCAATTATTTGCGAAAGGATATCAATTGCTAGAACCCTCGATAAAAGAAAGAGATGCTGTGTATGAATCACTCACCTATTCTTCCGAATTATATGTATCTGCGAGATTAATTTTTGGTTTCGATGTGCAAAAGCAAACCATTTCTATCGGAAACATTCCTATAATGAATTCCTTAGGAACCTTTATTATAAATGGAATATACCGAATTGTGATCAATCAAATATTGCTAAGTCCTGGTATTTACTACCGCTCGGAATTAGATCATAAGGGAATTTCTATCTACACCGGGACTATAATATCAGATTGGGGAGGGAGATCGGAATTAGCAATTGATAAAAAAGAAAGGATATGGGCTCGCGTGAGTAGAAAACAAAAGATATCTATTCTAGTTCTATCATCAGCTATGGGTTCGAATCTAAGAGAAATTCTAGATAATGTTTCCTACCCTGAAATTTTCTTGTCTTTCCCGAATGCTAAGGAGAAGAAGAGGATTGAGTCAAAAGAAAAAGCTATTTTGGAGTTTTATCAACAATTTGCTTGTGTAGGTGGGGACCTGGTATTTTCGGAGTCCTTATGCGAGGAATTACAAAAGAAATTTTTTCAACAAAAATGTGAATTAGGAAGGATTGGTCGACGAAATATGAATCGGAGACTTAATCTTGATATACCTCAGAACAATACATTCTTGTTACCACGAGATGTATTGGCCGCTACGGATCATTTGATTGGAATGAAATTTGGAACGGGTATACTTGACGATGACGATATGAATCACTTGAAAAATAAACGTATTCGTTCGGTTGCGGATCTGTTACAAGATCAATTCGGATTGGCTCTTGGTCGTTTACAACATGCAGTTCAAAAAACTATTCGTAGAGTATTCATACGTCAATCGAAACCGACTCCCCAAACTTTGGTAACTCCAACTTCAACTTCAATTTTATTAATAACTACTTATGAGACCTTTTTTGGCACATACCCATTATCTCAAGTTTTTGATCAAACGAATCCATTGACACAAACTGTTCATGGGCGAAAAGTGAGTTGTTTAGGTCCTGGAGGGTTGACGGGGAGAACCGCAAGTTTTCGGAGCCGAGATATTCATCCGAGTCACTATGGGCGTATTTGTCCAATTGACACGTCTGAAGGAATCAATGTTGGACTTACTGGATCCTTAGCAATTCATGCGAGAATTGATCACTTGTGGGGATCTATAGAGAGTCCGTTTTATGAAATATCTGCTGAGAAAGCAAAAGAAAAAAAAGAGAGACAGGTGGTTTATCTATCACCAAATAGAGATGAGTATTATATGATAGCAGCAGGAAATTCTTTGTCCTTGAATCAAGGTATTCAGGAAGAACAGGTTGTTCCAGCTAGATACCGCCAAGAATTCTTGACTATTGCATGGGAACAGATTCATGTTAGAAGTATTTTTCCTTTCCAATATTTTTCTATTGGGGGTTCTCTCATTCCTTTTATTGAGCACAATGATGCGAATCGGGCTTTAATGAGTTCTAATATGCAGCGCCAAGCAGTTCCACTTTCTCGGTCCGAGAAATGCATTGTTGGAACTGGATTGGAACGCCAAACAGCTCTAGATTCGAGGGTTTCCGTTATAGCCGAACGCGAGGGAAAGATCATTTCTACTGATAGTCATAAGATACTTTTATCAAGTAGTGGGAAGACTATAAGTATTCCTTTAGTTAACCACCGTCGCTCTAACAAAAATACTTGTATGCACCAAAAACCTCGGGTTCCACGGGGTAAATCCATTAAAAAAGGACAAATTTTAGCAGAAGGAGCTGCTACAGTTGGGGGGGAACTTGCTTTAGGAAAAAACGTATTAGTAGCTTATATGCCATGGGAAGGTTACAATTTTGAAGACGCAGTACTAATTAGCGAACGTTTGGTATATGAGGATATTTATACCTCTTTTCACATCCGGAAATATGAAATTCAGACGGATACGACAAGCCAGGGCTCCGCTGAAAAAATCACTAAAGAAATACCACATCTAGAAGAACATTTACTCCGCAATTTGGACAAAAATGGAGTTGTTAGGTTGGGATCCTGGGTAGAAACTGGTGATATTTTAGTAGGTAAATTAACGCCTCAGATAGCGAGCGAATCATCATATATCGCAGAAGCTGGATTATTACGGGCCATATTCGGCCTTGAGGTTTCCACTTCAAAAGAAACTTCTCTGAAATTACCTATAGGTGGAAGAGGGCGCGTTATCGATGTGAAATGGATCCAAAGGGACCCCCTCGACATAATGGTTCGTGTATATATTTTACAGAAACGTGAAATCAAAGTTGGGGATAAAGTAGCCGGAAGACATGGGAATAAAGGGATCATTTCCAAAATTTTGCCTAGGCAAGATATGCCCTATTTGCAAGATGGAACACCCGTTGATATGGTCTTCAATCCCTTAGGAGTACCCTCCCGAATGAATGTGGGACAAATATTTGAAAGCTCGCTCGGATTAGCGGGGGATCTGCTAAAGAAACATTATAGAATAGCACCCTTTGATGAGAGATATGAGCAAGAGGCTTCAAGAAAACTTGTGTTTTCAGAATTATATGAAGCCAGTAAAGAAACAAAAAATCCATGGGTATTTGAACCCGAGTACCCGGGAAAAAGCAGAATATTTGATGGAAGAACAGGCGACCCCTTTGAGCAACCTGTTCTAATAGGGAAGTCCTATATCTTAAAATTAATTCATCAAGTTGATGAGAAAATTCATGGGCGTTCTACTGGGCCCTACTCACTTGTTACACAACAACCGGTTAGAGGAAGAGCCAAGCAAGGGGGACAACGAGTAGGAGAAATGGAAGTTTGGGCTTTAGAAGGATTTGGTGTTGCTCATATTTTACAAGAGATACTTACTTATAAATCTGACCATCTTATAGCTCGCCAAGAAATACTTAATGCTACGATCTGGGGAAAAAGAATACCTAATCATGAGGATCCTCCAGAATCTTTTCGAGTGCTCGTTCGAGAACTACGATCTTTGGCTCTAGAACTGAATCATTTCCTTGTATCTGAAAAGAACTTCCAGGTTAATAGGGAGGAAGTTTGATCGGAATAAATATAAATTCTTTTCTTATTTCTATTTTATGATTGACCAATATAAACATCAACAACTTCAAATTGGACTCGTTTCCCCTCAACAAATAAAGGCTTGGGCTAACAAAAACCTACCTAATGGAGAAGCCGTTGGCGAAGTCACAAGGCCCTCTACTTTTCATTATAAAACCGATAAACCAGAAAAAGATGGATTGTTTTGCGAAAGAATCTTTGGACCCATAAAAAGCGGGATTTGCGGTTGTGGCAATTCTCGAGCGAGCGGAGCTGAAAACGAAGACGAAAGATTTTGCCAAAAATGCGGGGTAGAATTTGTGGATTCTCGGATACGAAGATATCAAATGGGATACATCAAACTCGCATGTCCCGTGACTCATGTGTGGTATTTGAAAGGTCTTCCTAGTTATATCGCGAATCTTTTAGATAAACCTCTTAAGAAGTTGGAGGGCCTAGTATACGGCGATTTCTCTTTTGCTAGGCCCAGCACTAAAAAACCCACTTTTTTACGATTACGAGGTTTATTCGAAGAGGAAATTGCATCCTGTAACCACAGCATTTCTCCCTTTTTTTCTACCCCAGGCTTTGCAACATTTCGAAATCGGGAAATTGCGACAGGAGCAGGTGCTATTAGAGAACAATTAGCAGATTTGGATTTGCGAATTATTATAGAGAATTCTTTGGTCGAATGGAAGGAATTAGAAGACGAGGGGTATAGTGGAGATGAGTGGGAAGATAGAAAAAGACGAATAAGAAAAGTTTTTTTGATTAGACGCATGCAATTGGCGAAACATTTTATTCAAACAAATGTAGAACCAGAATGGATGGTTTTGTGCTTATTACCGGTTCTTCCTCCCGAATTGAGACCTATTGTTTATAGGTCTGGAGATAAAGTAGTGACTTCAGACATTAATGAACTTTATAAGAGAGTTATCCGTCGGAACAACAATCTTGCCTATCTATTAAAAAGAAGTGAATTAGCGCCAGCAGATTTAGTAATGTGCCAGGAAAAATTGGTACAAGAAGCCGTGGATACACTTCTTGATAGTGGGTCCCGCGGGCAACCGACGAGGGATGGTCACAATAAAGTATACAAATCACTTTCAGATGTAATTGAAGGTAAAGAGGGAAGGTTTCGCGAGACTCTGCTTGGGAAACGGGTCGATTACTCGGGGCGTTCTGTCATTGTTGTGGGTCCTTCGCTTTCATTACATCAATGTGGATTACCTCTAGAGATAGCAATAAAGCTTTTTCAGCTATTTGTAATTCGCGATTTAATCACGAAACGCGCCACTTCTAATGTCAGGATTGCTAAAAGGAAAATTTGGGAAAAGGAACCCATTGTATGGGAAATACTTCAAGAAGTTATGCGGGGACATCCTGTACTGTTAAATAGAGCACCTACTCTGCATAGATTAGGCATACAGGCCTTTCAACCCACTTTAGTAGAGGGGCGTACTATTTCTTTACACCCATTAGTGTGTAAGGGTTTCAATGCAGACTTTGATGGAGATCAAATGGCTGTTCATCTACCTTTATCCTTGGAAGCTCAGGCGGAAGCCCGTTTACTTATGTTTTCTCATATGAATCTCTTATCTCCTGCTATTGGGGATCCTATTTGCGTACCAACCCAAGACATGCTTATCGGGCTTTATGTATTAACAATTGGAAAGCGTCGAGGTATTTGTGCAAATAGATATAATAGTTTCAGAAACTATCCAAATTTAAAAGTCAATTACAATAATAATAATTCTAAGTATAGGAAAGATAAAGAACCCCATTTTTCTAGTTCTTATGATGCACTGGGAGCTTATAGACAAAAACTAATCAGTTTAGATAGTCCCTTGTGGCTACGATGGAACCTGGATCAACGCGTCATTGGGTCAAGAGAAGTTCCGATTGAAATTCAATATGAATCTTTGGGGACTTATCATGAGATTTATGCTCACTATCTAATAATGGGAAATAGAAAAAAAGAAATTCGTTCGATATACATTCGAACCACTCTTGGTCATATTTCTTTTTATAGAGAAATAGAGGAAGCCGTACAAGGATTTAGTCAGGCCTATTCATACACTACCTAAACAAGAAAGTTAGATTCGGCGATGCCCCTCCCCTTTGCTTTCGGGGGGCATTCCGATTTCCCTAGTATCATCATTATTTGCCACGCGAATCCAGATTGAGATTGAGGCAATTAAGTTAATTAAATTTTCGAATCACTGACTCAGGCCCATTGTCGAATCCTACTCAGCAATTGTCGAATCCTACTCAGCCGAAAAGGGGGTACTTATGTATGGCGGAACGGGCCAATCTGGTCTTTCATAATAAAGAGATAGACGGAACTGGTATGAAACGACTTATTAGCAGATTAATAGATCATTTTGGAATGGGATATACATCCCATATACTGGATCAACTAAAGACTCTGGGCTTCTATCAAGCCACTACTACATCGATTTCGTTAGGAATCGAGGATCTTTTAACAATACCCTCTAAGGGATGGTTAGTCCAAGACGCGGAACAACAGAGTTTTCTTTTGGAGAAACACTATTATTATGGGGCTGTACACGCGGTAGAAAAATTACGCCAATCTGTTGAGATATGGTATGCGACAAGTGAATATTTGAAACAAGAAATGAATTCAAATTTTCGGATAACGGATCCTTCTAATCCAGTCTATCTAATGTCTTTTTCAGGAGCCAGAGGAAATGCATCTCAAGTACACCAATTAGTAGGTATGAGAGGATTAATGTCGGACCCTCAAGGACAAATGATTGATTTACCTATTCAAAGCAATTTACGCGAGGGACTTTCTTTGACAGAATATATAATTTCCTGCTATGGAGCCCGCAAAGGGGTTGTAGATACTGCTGTACGAACAGCAGATGCTGGATATCTTACACGTAGACTTGTTGAAGTAGTTCAACATATTATTGTGCGTAGAAGAGATTGTGGTACTATCCGAGGTATTTCTGTAAGTCCTCAAAATGGGATGACGGAAAAACTTTTTGTCCAAACACTAATTGGTCGTGTATTAGCAGACGATATATATATCGGTTCACGATGCATTGCCGCGCGAAATCAAGATATTGGAATTGGATTAGTCAATCGATTCATAACTGCCTTTCGAGCACAACCATTTCGAGCACAACCAATATATATTAGAACCCCCTTTACTTGCCGAAGCACTTCTTGGATCTGTCAATTATGCTATGGCCGGAGTCCTACTCATAGTGATCTGGTGGAATTGGGAGAAGCCGTAGGTATTATTGCGGGTCAATCAATTGGGGAGCCAGGGACTCAACTAACATTAAGAACTTTTCATACTGGCGGAGTATTCACAGGGGGTACTGCCGACCTTGTACGATCCCCTTCGAATGGAAAAATCCAATTCAATGAGAATTTGGTTCACCCCACACGTACCCGTCATGGACAGCCTGCTTTTCTATGTTATATAGACTTGCATGTAACTATTCAGAGTCAAGATATTCTATATAGTGTGAATATTCCCTCAAAAAGCTTGATTCTAGTGCAAAATGATCAATATGTAAAATCTGAACAAGTAATTGCGGAGATTCGTGCCGGAACGTCCACTTTACATTTTAAAGAAAGGGTACAAAAGCATATTTATTCTGAATCAGACGGCGAAATGCACTGGAGTACTGATGTTTACCATGCGCCCGAATATCAATATGGTAATCTTCGTCGATTACCAAAAACAAGCCATTTATGGATATTATCCGTAAGTATGTGCAGATCCAGTATAGCGTCTTTTTCACTCCACAAGGATCAAGATCAAATGAATACTTATGGTAAAAAAGATAGGGAAATTCTTGATTATTCAACGTCGGATCGAATCATGTCCAATGGCCATTGGAATTTGATCTATCCTTCTATTTTTCAAGATAATTCAGATTTGTTGGCGAAAAAGCGAAGAAATAGGTTCGTCATTCCATTACAATATCATCAAGAACAAGAGAAAGAACTAATATCCTGTTTTGGGATTTCGATTGAAATCCCCTTTATGGGTGTTTTACGTAGAAATACTATTTTTGCTTATTTTGACGATCCCCGATACAGAAAAGATAAAAAGGGTTCAGGAATTGTTAAATTTAGATATAGGACCCTAGAAGAAGAATATAGGACTCGAGCGGAAGACTCAGAAGAGGAATATGAGACCCTAGAACACGAATACAGGACCCGAGAGGACGAATATGAAACCCTAGAAGAATCTAAATATGGAATCCTAGAAGACGAATACGAATATGAAACCCTAGAAAACGAATATGGGAGCCCAGAAAACAAATATGGGAACCCAGAGAACGAATATAGGACTTTAGAGAAAGACTCAGAAGAGGAATATGGGAACCCAGAGAGCAAATATAGGACCCAAGAGGACGAATATGGAACTTTAGAAGAAGACTCAGAAGACGAATATGGCAGCCCCGGGGAAAGCGGCGAGGAAAAATATGGTACTTTAGAGGAAGACTCAGAAGAAGACTCAGAGGACGAATACGAGAGCCCAGAGGAAGATTCCATCTTAAAAAAAGAGGGTTTGATTGAGCATCGAGGAACAAAAGAATTTAGTCTAAAATACCAAAAAGAAGTAGATCGGTTTTTTTTCATTCTTCAAGAACTTCATATCTTGCCGAGATCTTCATCCCTAAAGATACTTGACAATAGTA
Organism: Hordeum vulgare subsp. vulgare; assembly: GCF_904849725.1. Lineage (NCBI taxonomy): Eukaryota > Viridiplantae > Streptophyta > Magnoliopsida > Poales > Poaceae > Hordeum > Hordeum vulgare. Next base: position 83,540 of record NW_025422582.1, on the reverse strand, counting down.
TTATTGGAGTGGATACACAACTCACAAAAAATACAAGAAGTGGACTAGGCGGACTGGTCCGAGTGAAGAGAAAAAAAAGCCATACGGAACTCAAAATATTTTCCGGAGATATTCATTTTCCTGAAGAGGCAGATAAGATATTAGGTGGGTGTTTGATACCGCCAGAAAGACAAAAAAAAGATTCTAAGGAATCAAAAAAAAAGAAAAATTGGGTCTATGTTCAACGGAAAAAAATTCTCAAGAGCAAGGAAAAGTATTTTGTTTCCGTTCGCCCTACAGTGGCATATGAAATGGACGAAGGAAGAAATTTAGCAACACTTTTCCCGCAGGATCTCTTGCAAGAAGAAAATAATCTCCAAATTCGACTTGTCAATTTTATTTATCATGAAAATAGCAAGTTAACTCAAAGAATTTATCACACAAATAGTCAATTTGTTAGAACTTGCTTAGTAGTGAATTGGGAACAAGAAGAAAAAGAAAAGGCTGGTGCTTCCCTTGTTGAGGTAAGAGCAAATGATCTTATTCGCGATTTCCTAAGAATTGAGTTAGTCAAGTCCACTATTTCGTATACACGAAAAAGGTATGATAGGACAAGTGGAGGACCGACTCCCCATAATAGGTTAGATCGCGCCAATAGCAATTCTTTTTATTCCAAGGCGAAGATTGAATCACTTAGCCAACATCAAGAAGCTATTGGCACTTTGTTGAATCGAAATAAAGAATACCAATCTTTGATGATTTTGTCGGCATCCAACTGTTCTCGAATTGGTTTATTCAAGAATTCAAAACATCCCAATGCGATAAAAGAATGGAATCCTAGAATTCCTATTCTAGAAATTTTTGGGCCCTTAGGGGCTATTGTAGCTAGTATATCGCATTTTTCTTCATCTTACTATTTACTAACGCATAATAAAATCCTGCTAAAAAAATATTTGTTCGTTGACAATTTGAAACAAACCTTCCAAGTACTTCAAGAACTTAAATACTCTTTAATAGATGAAAATAAAAGGATTTCCAATTTCGATAGTAACATAATGTTGGATCCATTCCTTTTGAATTGTCACTTTGTCCATCATGATTCTTGGGAAGAGACATTGGCAATAATTCACCTTGGACAATTTATTTGTGAAAATGTATGTCTATTTAAATCGCACATAAAAAAATCTGGTCAAATTTTCAGTGTAAATATGGATTCCTTTGTTATAAGAGCAGCTAAACCTTATTTGGCCACTACAGGAGCAACTGTTAATGGTCATTATGGAGAAATCCTTTACAAGGGAGATAGGTTAGTTACGTTTATATATGAAAAATCGAGATCTAGTGACATAACGCAAGGTCTTCCAAAAGTGGAACAAATCTTTGAAGCGCGTTCAATTGATTCATTATCCCCCAATCTCGAAAGGAGAATTGAGGATTGGAATGAGCGTATACCAAGAATTCTTGGGGTCCCTTGGGGATTCTTGATTGGAGCTGAGCTAACCATAGCCCAAAGTCGTATTTCTTTGGTTAATAAAATCCAAAAGGTTTATCGATCCCAAGGGGTACAGATCCATAATAGACATATAGAGATTATTATACGCCAAGTAACATCAAAAGTGCGGGTTTCCGAAGATGGAATGTCTAATGTTTTTTCGCCTGGGGAATTAATCGGACTATTGCGAGCGGAACGAGCAGGGCGAGCTTTGGATGAATCGATCTATTATCGGGCAATCTTATTGGGAATAACAAGGGCTTCCCTGAATACCCAAAGTTTCATATCTGAAGCAAGTTTTCAAGAAACTGCTCGAGTTTTAGCAAAAGCTGCCCTACGAGGTCGCATTGATTGGTTGAAAGGCTTGAAAGAAAACGTAGTTCTGGGGGGGATTATACCTGTTGGTACCGGATTCCAAAAATTTGTGCATCGTTCCCCACAAGACAAGAACCTTTATTTCGAAATAAAAAAAAAAAATCTATTCGCGTCGGAAATGAGAGATTTTTTGTTTCTCCATACAGAATTAGTTTCTTCAGATTCTGACGTAACAAACAATTTTTATGAGACATAAAAACCCCCATTTAACATTTAACCCTAAGGATACATAAAACATATTTTTTACTTTACTAGACTTTTGAACTTAGAACACTAACAGGTTAAATTTTAGATTTTTAAGATTTTTATTTTAATAAGTAAAACAAGTCAGTTAATTCATTAAATTAAGGTTTTGTTTATACCATGTATCAATGTATCAATGGCCAACTCTTAGTACAAGGTTCTCTCAGAACAATTATTATTTTATTTATTTCAAGCTATTTCGGATCTTTCTTAATCTTCAAAAAGAAATAAATTCCGTAATGGAATGTTAGGATGAAAAAAAAAGGAAGTGTGGAAAAAATGACAAGAAGATATTGGAACATTAATTTGAAAGAGATGATAGAAGCAGGAGTTCATTTTGGTCATGGTATTAAGAAATGGAATCCTAAAATGGCCCCTTACATTTCGGCAAAGCGTAAAGGTACTCATATTATAAATCTCGCTAGAACGGCCCGTTTTTTATCAGAAGCTTGTGATTTAGTTTTTGATGCAGCAAGTCAGGGAAAAAGTTTCTTAATTGTTGGTACCAAAAAAAGAGCAACAGATTTAGTAGCATCAGCTGCAATAAGGGCTCGTTGTCATTATGTTAATAAAAAGTGGTTCAGTGGTATGTTAACGAATTGGTCGATTACGAAAACTAGACTTTCTCAATTTAGAGACTTAAGAGCGGAAGAAAAAATGGGAAAATTCCACCATCTCCCAAAAAGAGATGTGGCAATCTTGAAGAGAAAATTATCTACCTTACAAAGGTATCTCGGCGGGATCAAATATATGACGAGATTGCCAGACATTGTGATCGTCCTTGATCAGCAAAAAGAGTATATAGCTCTTCGGGAATGTGCCATTTTGGGAATTCCTACTATTTCTTTAGTCGATACAAATTGTGACCCGGATCTCGCGAATATATCGATTCCAGCCAACGATGACACTATGACTTCAATTCGATTGATTCTTAACAAATTAGTATTTTCAATTTGTGAGGGCCGTTCTCTCTATATAAGAAATCGTTGATTAAGAATATATAGTGAATTCTTGGACAACTGCGTAGATTTATGGAATGACTTACTATATCTTTTTTTGCATAGAATTTGTTTTGCATAGAAAAAAGAAGGGGAATATTGATATATATTAGAGGGTATTGATATATATTATGATCTGATGTGCTTTCTTGGTATCCTAAATATCAAATTAATAGTTCAAGTTGCTGAGTTGAGAAAGAGATGGTTGAATCAAAAGAATTCCTTTTTTGAAGTTCAATTTTTATCAGAGGACAATATGAATATTATACCTTGTTCCATTAAAACACTCAAGGGGTTATACGATATATCGGGTGTAGAAGTAGGCCAACACTTCTATTGGCAAATAGGAGGTTTTCAAATTCATGCCCAGGTACTCATCACTTCTTGGGTCGTAATTACTATCTTGCTAGGTTCAGTTGTCATAGCTGTTCGGAATCCACAAACCATCCCGACCGACGGGCAGAATTTTTTTGAATATGTCCTTGAGTTTATTCGAGACTTGAGCAAAACTCAGATTGGAGAAGAATATGGTCCCTGGGTTCCCTTTATTGGAACTATGTTCCTTTTTATTTTTGTTTCAAATTGGTCGGGTGCTCTTTTACCTTGGAAAATTATAGAGTTACCCCATGGGGAATTAGCAGCGCCCACGAATGATATAAATACTACTGTTGCTTTAGCTTTACTCACGTCAGCGGCATATTTTTATGCTGGTCTTAGCAAAAAAGGATTGAGCTATTTCGAGAAATATATTAAACCAACCCCAATCCTTTTACCAATTAACATCCTAGAAGATTTCACAAAACCATTATCGCTTAGCTTTCGACTTTTCGGGAATATATTGGCGGATGAATTAGTCGTTGTTGTTCTTGTTTCTTTAGTCCCCTTAGTAATCCCTATACCGGTCATGTTTCTTGGATTATTTACAAGCGGTATTCAAGCTCTTATTTTTGCAACATTAGCCGCAGCCTATATAGGTGAATCCATGGAGGGTCATCATTGAATTGACTAGTTTTGGAATATAGTATTTTTTTTTTCAGCTTAGCTCAATTCATGCATGGTTCCAGATAATCTGCTTGGTTGCAATAGTTAGAAATGCGTATGAATATATAGCCTAGAGTTGTAGGAGAGAGAATAGAATAGACTATATTATGGAATTTTCAAAGTATATATGCATTAAGGAGGGTGGAGTCAGGCTAGATCTATACTATAATAAATATCCTTAATATCTATAAGTGGAGTCCTCTTTTATGCGGGTTTCCACTTTAAGCAATGATTTTAGAATCCGATTCAATAGAAAATGAGAAAATATGCAAACAAAATAGAAGAAACAAATGTATATAGGATATTGATATTATATTATATATTCCTAGGTTAGATTCATTATCTAATCCGATATATGGATATAGAATTCCCTTCTATGTAGTTCGGACAATTCACATTTCAATTTGATTTCAATTTGTACTTTTTAGTTACTTTACTTCTCCCCAATAGAGCTTAGAAGTAAGAATTTTTTGGTTGATTGTATCCTTAACCATTTCTTTTTTTTTGACACGAGGAACTACTCACCATGAATCCACTAATTGCTGCTGCTTCTGTTATTGCTGCTGGATTGGCCGTAGGGCTTGCTTCTATTGGACCTGGAGTTGGTCAAGGTACTGCTGCAGGACAAGCTGTAGAAGGTATTGCGAGACAGCCAGAAGCAGAAGGTAAAATACGAGGTACTTTATTGCTTAGTCTAGCTTTTATGGAAGCTTTAACAATTTATGGACTAGTTGTGGCACTAGCGCTTTTATTTGCGAACCCTTTTGTTTAATCCTAAAAAAAAAAGTTCTTTCGATTTCGATTAGATACTTTTTTCTTTTTTTAGTAAATTGGTATTTGCTTCCGCAATTCCAATTATATCAATACTTTATTTAATTTACTCCTATTTATTACTCCTGGAATTATCTATTTATCGGGACAGATAATACCGCATTCTAGGAAGGGCTGAGTTGAGTATGATTAATTTAGAAGATATGCTCGCCTTCTTATTTCCCGTCCTTAGTTTAGGAAAGTGGAAAGTTTTTTCCTTTTATTTTAGGAATTTTGGGAACGGAACATTTCAACAAAGGAAGCCTTTCACCGGTCAAACAAGACCTAAGACTTAATCTAAAAGAAATTACTAGATTGAATCTATTTGCATTAAAAAAACCGATCAAAAAAGGGCGAGCGAAGTAAGTGATCGAAAAACTTTGTTCTTTGTTCGTCCTATCTATAAGAGGAGAGCATATGAAAAATGTAACCCATTCTTTCGTTTTTTTAGCTCACTGGCCATCCGCTGGCAGTTTCGGGCTTAATACCGATATTTTAGCAACAAATCTAATAAATCTAACTGTAGTGGTTGGTGTTTTGATTTTTTTTGGAAAGGGAGTGTGTGCGAGTTGTCTATTTCAAGAATAGATTGGATCTATCCGGCTGCACTTTAGAATATTTTTTAGTATTTTTCGGATAAATAAGAAAAGGGTGCACGATCTCGACGAATTACTTCTGAATAAATTCAGAAATCATATGGAAGAACCATAGCATTTCGCGACTCATTGGTAAATCAATTTTGATTCTCTATAAACCAAGAATGTGAGACCATTAACACGGTTAAAGCTAAACTGCTTGAAGTCCAGGCAAAAAGAGGTACTCTTTCTACAACTATATTAGTATTAGTACCGAATTTAAACGGGAAATAGCTAATGTAAAATTTATCTGATATAGAACACTCATATCGATAAAATGGTTTGAACTATTTACTAGAAAAAAAAAGAAGGGGCACCCTGCCCTTTTTTAACCAATGCCGAATCGACGACCTATGTATAAAAAAGAGAAATTTTTTGGATTTGAAGAAAAAAAAAAAAGAATTCTATTAATTTTCATTTTCCATTTATTTAGTTAGTTTTTCTTAATGAAATTGAAATTATTAACTAAAGGGCAAATATAAATAAAGAAACAACTTTGCTGACCATGATATATTTTTATCTAGGCGGAAGAGTCCTCTTAATATTTATCTAGTCTTATATAGGTTTCGGTATATTGAAATATAAACATAAAAAATAAGATAGAGGATAGGCTCATTACTTATACTTAAAAAAAGATATGGAAATTGCTATAGCAAAAAAAGAAAAAAAGGAGCGTGAGAGCCAAATGAATCGAAAGATTCATGTTTGGTTCGGGAAGAGATCATAAAAGTTGTAAACTTACAAAATAATCTACTTTCATTAAAAGATTTATTAGATAATCGAAAACAGAGGATCTTGAGTACTATTCGAAATTCAGAAGAATTGCGTAGAGGGACCATTGAGCAACTCGAAAAAGCTCGGATTCGATTACAGAAAGTCGAACTAGAAGCGGATGAGTATCGAATGAATGGATACTCTGAGATAGAACGAGAAAAAGCAAATTTGATTAATGCTACTTCTATTAGTTTGGAACAATTAGAAAAGTCTAAAAACGAAACCCTTTATTTTGAAAAACAAAGGGCAATGAATCAGGTCCGACAGCGGGTTTTCCAACAGGCCGTACAAGGAGCTCTAGGAACTCTGAATAGTTGTTTGAATACCGAGTTACATTTCCGTACGATTCGTGCTAATATTGGCATTCTCGGGTCCCTGGAATGGAAGAGATAATTAAATTAATTAGGCCTTGAACTTCTACTTTCGTTTAGAATTTAGGCATTATTTTTCCCCTTGCTTTCGAAAAAAGAGTCAAGAAACACTAATGGCAACCCTTCGAGTCGACGAAATTCATAAAATTCTCCGCGAACGTATTGAACAATATAATAGGAAAGTAGGGATTGAGAATATAGGTCGCGTAGTTCAAGTGGGGGATGGGATTGCTCGTATTATAGGTCTTGGTGAAATAATGTCGGGTGAATTAGTCCAATTTGCAGAAGGTACTAGGGGTATTGCTCTGAATTTGGAATCCAAAAATGTTGGGATTGTATTAATGGGCGATGGGTTGATGATACAAGAGGGCAGTTTTGTAAAAGCAACAGGAAGAATTGCTCAGATACCCGTGAGTGAGGCTTACTTGGGTCGTGTTGTAAATGCTCTGGCTAAACCTATTGATGGGAAAGGCGAAATTATAGCTTCCGAATCTCGCTTAATTGAATCTCCTGCTCCAAGTATAATTTCCAGGCGTTCCGTATACGAACCTCTTCAAACAGGGCTTATTGCTATCGATTCGATGATTCCTATAGGGCGCGGTCAGCGAGAGTTAATTATTGGGGACAGACAGACTGGCAAAACAGCAGTAGCTACAGATACAATTCTCAATCAAAAAGGGCAAGGTGTAATATGTGTTTATGTAGCTATCGGTCAAAGAGCATCCTCCGTAGCTCAAGTAGTAACTACTTTCCATGAGGAGGGGGCCATGGAATACACTATTGTAGTAGCTGAAATGGCGGATTCACCTGCTACATTACAATACCTCGCTCCTTATACGGGAGCAGCCCTGGCTGAGTATTTTATGTACCGCGAACGGCATACTTTAATAATTTATGATGATCTCTCCAAACAGGCACAAGCTTATCGCCAAATGTCCCTTCTATTAAGAAGACCTCCCGGCCGTGAGGCTTATCCAGGGGATGTTTTTTATTTGCATTCACGCCTTTTAGAAAGAGCCGCTAAATTAAATTCTCTTTTAGGCGAAGGAAGTATGACCGCTTTACCAATAGTTGAGACTCAATCTGGAGACGTTTCCGCCTATATTCCTACTAATGTAATCTCCATTACAGATGGACAAATATTCTTATCGGCGGATCTATTCAATGCCGGAATTCGACCCGCTATTAATGTGGGTATTTCTGTTTCCAGAGTAGGATCCGCGGCTCAAATTAAAGCCATGAAACAAGTAGCTGGCAAATCAAAATTGGAACTAGCTCAATTCGCAGAGTTACAAGCCTTTGCACAATTCGCCTCTGCTCTCGATAAAACAAGTCAGAATCAATTGGCAAGGGGTCGACGATTAAGGGAATTGCTTAAACAATCCCAGGCAAATCCTCTCCCAGTGGAAGAGCAGATAGCTACTATTTATACCGGAACAAGAGGATATCTTGATTCGTTAGAAATCGAACAGGTAAATAAATTTCTGGATGAGTTACGTAAACACCTAAAAGATACTAAACCTCAATTCCAAGAAATTATATCTTCTAGCAAGACATTCACCGAGCAAGCGGAAATCCTTTTGAAGGAAGCTATTCAGGAACAGCTGGAACGGTTTTCCCTTCAGTAACAAATAAATTTGGCATATCTACTCTTGTTATTTTGCATGTCTACTCTTGTTATTTGAATCATGCAAAAAAGTTTTCTTTGTTTTTAGTTTAGTATAGTTATTTAAAGAATAGATAGAAATAAGATTGCGTCCAATAGGATTTGAACCTATACCAAAGGTTTAGAAGACCTCTGTCCTATCCATTAGACAATGGACGCTTTTCTTTCGTATTTTATTCTTTCTTTTATTCTTTCTTTTATTTGTTGTCTTCTTCCGAGAAAAAACTGTTAGACCAAAACTCTTTTAGGAAATCAAAAAATCCAGATACAAATGGATGATGTATATATCATGCATATATCATTAAAGAAGGAGTATGGGGCCGGTAGTGGGAATCGAACCCGCAACCCCAAGGTTATGAGACTTATGAGCTACCAAACTGCTCTATACTCTTAAACTAAAGAGGGGTAACTAGTGGATAAAAGAGGGTTCGATACGTCCCTCTACCATATCTATACAAATAGAATAGTCCATTTATACAGAATGGTAAAGAGGGCTCCTCTATGATTATCAATTCCAGAAATCCATACAAATACGAAAGGGTATTTTATCCTTACCAACTGGATCTTGTTGCACCCGGTAATAAACATTCATAAACCATTTCTCGAAGTACGTGTCCGGATAGCCCAAAATGTCGATAGTTAGCTCTAGGTCTTCCGGTCAAAAAACAACGTCGATGAAGGCGTGTAGGTGCACTATTACGCGGTAGGGATTGCAATTTTTCTCGCATTTTCGTTTTTTCACTCAAACTCAAGGGAGAAACTTTGCTTCTTATCTTTTTTTTTAAAGATTGACGAATCAAATGATATTTCTGTTCTAATTTCTGCCGCTTCTTCTCCCTCTGAATCAAACTCTTTTTTGCCATAATGTGCCGTTGCTATTATTATCAAGTATACGGTTCTAATCCTAGATGGAAAAATAAATAGAAAAAGAAATTTAAGAAGGCGGATCCTCCCTCTCTATCAAGAGTAATGAACTAGGTGCTGATACAGTACAAAAAAACAAACTAAATTAACCAAACTTGCCTGATGTTGAGGCAATCAAGAAAGCTGCATAAGTGAATATATAACCCACGGAAAAGTGAGCTAATCCAACCAATCTTGCTTGCACAATGGAAAGAGCCACAGGCTTATCTCTCCAGCGAATTAAATTAGCTAAAGGTGTGCGTTCATGAGCCCATGCTAAAGTCTCAATTAATTCCTGCCAATACCCCCGCCAAGAAATTAAGAACATAAATCCAGTAGCCCAAACAAGATGTCCAAATAAGAACATCCAAGCCCATACCGATAAACTATTCATCCCAAAAGGATTATATCCATTGATAAGTTGTGAAGAGTTTAACCATAGGTAATCTCTTAACCATCCCATCAAATAAGTGGAGGATTCATTAAATTGTGAAACGTTGCCCTGCCATAATGTGATATGTTTCCAATGCCAATAAAAAGTAACCCACCCAATGGTATTTAACATCCAGAAAACTGCCAAATAAAATGCGTCCCAAGCAGAAATATCACAAGTACCGCCGCGCCCTGGGCCGTCACAAGGAAAACTATACCCAAAATCCTTTTTATCCGGCATTAATTTGGAACCGCGTGCGTCTAAAGCGCCCTTTACTAAAATCAATGTAGTTGTATGCAAACCTAGAGCAATAGCATGATGAACCAAGAAATCCCCAGGTCCTATTGTTAAGAAAAGCGAATTACTATTCTCATTAACAGCATTCAACCATCCGGGCAACCATAGGCTTCGACCCGCATTGAAAGCGGGGCCATTCGTTGAAGATAAGAGTATATCGAACCCATATGTCGTCTTGCCATGAGCAGATTGTATCCATTGGGCAAATATAGGTTCGATCAAGATTTGCTTTTCTGGAGTACCAAAAGCAAGCATGACGTCGTTATGAACATAAAGGCCCAAGGTATGGAATCCTAGAAAGAGGCTAGCCCAACTTAAATGAGATATGATAGCTTCTTTATGGTCTAACATTCTTGCCAATACATTATCCTCATTCTGTTCCGGATTGTAATCCCTAATGAAAAAAATAGCTCCATGAGCAAAAGCCCCTGTCATGATGAACCCCGCAATATATTGGTGATGAGTATATAAAGCAGCTTGAGTAGTAAAGTCTTGTGCTATGAATGCATAAGGAGGTAAAGAGTACATATGTTGAGCTACTAAGGAAGTAATAACCCCTAAAGAAGCTAGAGCAAGACCTAACTGAAAATGAATCGAATTGTTGATTGTGTCATAAAGGCCCTTATGCCCACGCCCTAATCGACCCCCCGGAGGAGTATGCGCTTCTAAAAGATCTTTAATACTGTGCCCAATTCCGAAGTTAGTTCGATACATGTGACCGGCAATGAGAAAAATAAATGCAATAGCTAAATGATGGTGAGCCATATCAGTCAGCCACAAACTTTGTGTTTGTGGATGGAATCCCCCAAGAAGAGTTAGAATGGCAGTTCCCGCTCCTTGAGCGGTACCAAATAAATGATTACTCGAATCAGGGTTTTGGGCATAAAGATTCCACTGACCCGTCAAAAGGGGTCCCAACCCCTGGGGATAGGGTAATACATCTAAGAAATTATTCCATCGAACGTACTCCCCCCTGGATGCGGGAATAGCAACATGAACTAAATGTCCTGTCCAAGCCAAAGAACTTACCCCGAAAAGTCCTGACAAATGATGATTGAGACGAGATTCCGCGTTTTTGAACCACGAAAGGCTTGGTTTCCATTTGGGTTGTAGATGTAACCAACTCGCTATTAAGGACAGCGTAGAAAGAAATAATAGAAAAAGAGCTCCAGTATAAAGATCTTCATTGGTGCGTAATCCTATTGTATACCACCACTGATAAACCCCAGAATAAGCAATATTCACTGGACCAGCAGCACCTCCTCGAGTAAAGGCTTCCACAGCGGGTTGACCAAAATGAGGATCCCAAATCGCATGAGCAATAGGTCTTACGTGTAAAGGATCCTGTATCCATGATTCAAAATTTCCTTGCCAAGCTACATGAAACAGATTTCCGGACGTCCATAGAAAGATTATTGCTAATTGCCCAAAGTGAGAAGCAAAAATGTTCTGATAAAGACGTTCTTCAGTAATATCATCATGACTTTCGAAATCATGTGCGGTAGCAATACCAAACCAAATACGACGAGTAGTGGGGTCCTGAGCTAAGCCTTGGCTAAACCTGGGAAATCTTAATTCCATAATGCCTTTCAAATCCTCCTAGCCACTATCCTACTGCAATAATTCTCGCTAAGAAGAATGCCCATGTCGTGGCAATTCCACCCAGAAGGTAATGGGTTACTCCTACAGCACGTCCTTGTATAATGCTCAAGGCTCTAGGCTGAGTAGCAGGAGCAACTTTTAATTTGTTATGAGCCCAAACGATAGATTCAATGAGTTCTTGCCAATAACCACGGCCGCTGAATAAAAACATTAAACTGAAGGCCCAGACAAAATGAGCACCTAAGAAAAAAAGACCATATGCAGATAATGAAGAACCATAAGACTGAATGACTTGCGATGCCTGTGCCCACAAGAAATCTCGAAGCCACCCATTAATCGTAATGGAACTCTGTGCAAAGTTTCCCCCTGTAATATGAGTTACCACCCCTTGATCACTTATGGTACCCCAAACATCCGACTGCATTTTCCAACTGAAATGGAAAATGACTACCGAAATTGCATTGTACATCCAGAATAAACCTAAGAAAACATGATCCCAAGCAGATACTTGACATGTTCCCCCTCGGCCAGGCCCATCGCAAGGAAAGCGAAAACCTAGATTTGCTTTATCGGGTATCAAACGGGAACTCCGAGCAAATAAAACACCTTTCAAAAGTATTAATACAGTCACATGTATGGTAAATGCATGAATGTGATGGACTAAAAAATCTGCGGTTCCTAATGGAATCGGTAACAAAGCCACTTTGCCACCTACTGCTACTAACTCGCCGCCTCCCCACGTTAAGCTAGTACTTGTTGTTGCACCAGGAGCTGTTACGCCAGGCGCAGTAGCATGGATATTTTGTACCCATTGAGCAAAGATAGGTTGTAATTGTATGGCGGTATCCGAAAACATATCTTGTGGACGGCCTAAAGCACTCATGGTATCATTATGAATGTACAAGCCAAAACTGTGAAAACCTAGAAATATACATACCCAGTTAAGGTGGGATATGATTGCATCGCGGTGTCTAAGGACGCGATCTAATAGATCGTTGTATCGAGTAGTTGGATCATAGTCTCTTACCATAAAAATTGCTGCATGTGCAGCAGCACCGACTATTAGAAATCCGCCAATCCACATGTGGTGTGTGAACAAGGAAAGTTGTGTACCATAGTCAGTAGCTAGGTATGGATAGGGAGGCATAGAATACATATGATGAGCTACAACAATGGTTGTAGAGCCTAGCATAGCTAGGTTAAGAGATAATTGAGCATGCCATGACGTTGTTAAGATTTCATAAAGACCCTTATGGCCTTGTCCTGTAAATGGGCCCTTGTGAGCCTCCAAAATATCTTTAAGTCCATGGCCAATACCCCAGTTGGTCCTATACATATGACCTGCGATTAGGAAAAGAATAGCAATAGCTAAATGATGGTGTGCAATATCGGTCAGCCAGAGACCACCGGTTACTGGATCTAGTCCTCCACGAAAAGTCAGAAATTCTGCGTATTTGGACCAATTTAAAGTGAAAAAAGGGGTTGCTCCTTCGGCAAAACTAGGATAAAGTTGAGCCAAAAGGTCCCGATTCAAGATAAATTCATGAGGAAGTGGTATCTCTTTAGGATCCACCCCAGCGTCAAGAAATTGGTTAATTGGTAAAGATACATGAATTTGGTGTCCCGCCCAAGAAAGAGACCCAAGTCCTAATAATCCCGCTAAGTGGTGATTCAACATGGATTCTACATCTTGGAACCAGGCCAATTTGGGAGCGGCTTTGTGATAATGGAACCAACCAGCAAAAAGCATTAACGCTGCAAAAACCAATGCACCAATTGCAGTACAATAGAGTTGTAATTCACTAGTTATTCCAGATGCTCGCCAAAGCTGAAAAAAACCAGAGGTTATTTGGATTCCTCGGAAACCCCCACCTACATCACCATTCAATATTTCTTGCCCTACTATAGGCCAAACTACCTGAGCACTGGGTCCAATGTGAGTAGGATCACTTAGCCATGCTTCATAATTGGAAAAACGGGCACCATGAAAGTACATGCCACTCAACCAAAGAAAGATAATGGAAAGTTGCCCGAAATGAGCACTAAAAACTTTTCTAGAAATCTCCTCCAAATCACCAGTATGACTATCGAAATCGTGAGCATCAGCATGTAGGTTCCAGATCCAAGTGGTAGTATCAGGGCCCTTAGCTAGTGTTCTTGAGAAATGGCCGGGTCTCGCCCATTCCTCAAAAGATGTTTTTACAGGATCCCTATCCACAACAATTTTTACTTCTGGTTCCGGCGAACGAATAATCATTAACTCCTCCTCTTTCCGGACAAGACATACAAAGAGACCCGCCAACTGTCTTTTTTTTTAGTGAATCTTTGAAAGATAGATTTTGAAAGATAGATTTTGAAAGATAGATATTGTGATTAGTTCTTTTCTTTACTATACTACCACCCTTCTTTTTTTTTAGTTATTCACTGGAGCAATTATATATTAAAGTCAATCCGAGGCAAGTGTTCGGATCTATTATGACATAAAGGTTAGGTGCCTAACGGACATTGTTTATCTTGAAAAAACAAATATTTCTCGGCGTAAGAAAAAATCTTTTTTATTTTAAATTTAAGAAACTAGTGTATTTTTTTTTAGGGCATAAGCTCCTATCTATATCTACTTTCCTTGAGCATAATATAGGGTTTTTTATTTTTTATTTGATTCTAAATTCCAAGATAACTCATTAGAATTATTAATAAGATGGTTCTAATATATTAGCAATATTTAGATTGGCCCCCTTTTTTTTATTCACTTTATTACTTCTATTCTAGACCCTATCCCTATGGTTTATTCTTATGAAATATCTTATAAAATAGAAGGTATAAGAAATGGATATAATGAAATTCTTGATTCGATCTTACGACCTAATTTATTTGATTAATGGATCAACAACCAAACCATCCATTTTAGGAAAAAAAAGGAGCATGGTCTTATTCAAATTCAAAGCGCTTCGTAATCTTCAACCAGTTTTGTGCTTCAATATAATTTCCCGGAGTAAGCGCTATAGCTTGTTTCCAATATTCAGCAGCTTGATCAAACCAAGCTTCCGCAATTTCCGAATCACCCTCTAGAATGGCCTGTTCTCCTCGGTCGGAATAGGCAGTTCCTTCCCTTAGAACCGTACTTGAGAGTTTCCTACCTCATACGGCTCAGAAATTGCTATCTTAATTTCCCCTATCTTAACTGAATTCGATTTATCAAAAATCGATCCAATTTGTTCTTGTGTTAAGCAGAAGAAATTAATTACCTAAGTTTCAAACCCTAATTTTTCTCAATAATTAGTTTGATCTTTTTTCCCACCTTCAGAAGAATGAAGCATAGATAGATATAGAGCCTTCGTTCAAATTTTCTGAAAGGTAACTATCCCGGTTTCATATATGAAATCTCTATAGAATCCTTGAAAAAGACTTTTTTCCATAAGAAAGAAAAAAGAACTTACTATCTTTGGGATCTGATACTACACCGCTGCTTAATCCCTTAGTGGATCGGCTCTATTACATAAGCGGATTCCTAAATTTTGCCCCATATCATGGGATAAGTAAGCAGTTTTTTTTAGTTGTATCGACCCAGTCGCTCACTAATTGATCTTTACGGTGCTTTCTCTATCAATTTGAGAAACTTTATCCATAGAGTAGTAGTATAGGCCATACTTTCTTCGTTTTTTGATTCTCGTGAAGTGTCCTTCCTTCCTACAGCTGATAGGGAAAAATCGTTGTTTTTACGATCCCTATGTAGAAAGCCCTTTTTTCCAGTATTTACTAGAAAATTTGATCCTCTCTTTTTTTGTCTTTCTATAGTGGAGATAGTCGCACGTAATGACAGATCACGGCCATATTATTAAAAGCTTGCGGTAAGAAGGGGTTTCGTTCTAGTGCCCGGAAATAATATTCCAAAGCCTTTGTATGCTCTCCATTGCTTGTGTGTATAAGGCCTATGTTATAGAGTATATAACTTCGATCATAGGGATCGATTTCTAGTCGCGTAGCTTCATAATAATTTTGCAAAGCTTCCGCATAATTTCCTTCGGATTGAGCCAACATCCGTTACGGTCGTTCATTCTATTCAAAAAATCTCCGTTCCAAAACCGTACATGAGGTTTTCATCTCATACGGCTCCTCCCTTCTGTACATAATAGTACTAAGCGAAATAATCTTAATCTATAGAATCAAAATAGAATTAGTCCCGTCTCATTATGAACCGAAAGGGGCTGGTATTTTTCCAAGAAATCTCTAGCCAACCTTCCCACAAGAGGTTTTTCTTAACACCAATGAATTCTATTAATGCTAGAGGAAAACGATAGCTCCAATAATTTCTTTGTTCTCAACGCCTCCTATTTAGAGGAATTAGCTACTTCAACGATCTTTGATGGTTATAGGGGTATCCAAAGTACAAACCTGATGGTTGTTTGTTATCCCAACCATTCTTCCCAGCCCTGATACCGATCAGGAAAGGGGTAATTTCTACCAAAGTTTTTCTCTTGTTGATTCCTATTTCTAGGTGTAGTGCTTTTCTCCCCTATGCTGCCTACGGATACTAATAGAGTGGCCTGTAATCCATACCATACCATATCCTGTAGGTGTAACCTTTCGCTCAATACTCAAATCTACAATTGAAGTATCTGAAGCCGCATCAATCGAGGATACACGACGGAAGGAATTGTTAGTTCGCCTCACCTTCCCGAAGCGTGGGTTTGCTTGCTTTACAAATTTGGTTCTCTCTATGCCAACCCCTTTTCTTTTTCCTAAGACTGAGGTATAGGTAGGTCTAAAAAAAAGCAAAAAAAAAAAGAGTCAAATCGCACCATCTCTATAATAAGTAAATGCCTTTTTTTCTCCTGAGGTTGTCGGAATTATTCGCAATAAAATATTGGCTATAATTGAGAAGGTCTTATCAATGAAATTTCCATTTACACGGGATCTAGGCATAATTCCCAAGCCATTCTATATAGAATTGTTTTCATTCCTTCACAAAATAACATAAAAACAAACACATTCGATTCTTATAATTATAAATAGATTGATCCATATGCTCTAAATCCATATGTTTTAAATGGATAAGAGAGATATGGATTTTCCGCTCAGCTCAAATTGTATCCTTTTCCTTCTGCTTGGACACGAAGAGATATGCAATATTTGACTAAGACTGGATTTCATTCCACTTTCCTATTTCTGAACAACAACTTATGTCATCAACTATTTCGTGTTTTCAAAGTTATTAATTGTCTCATACTCTATTTTTGATTTCAATGGTGTAGCGTATCTTATGCAAACGGAATTCTAAGGTTTCTTTATTTTATTATGCAATAAGAAGAATTCTTGCATTCTCTTTTTCTTTAGTTGCGGGAAAACCTAAATTAAAACTTTTATTTTATAGCGAGCGCAATTTCTAGTAAAAAATCCTGTATCCTTCCACCTAGATCAAAAGGAATTTTTCCAATAGAACTAGGGAACCCCCGAGCGGTTGCGGTTGTACCTGTACTGCAGGAATAAGAAAACTCGCTATTCACTCAGTTTATTTTCCATAATAAGTTATGTAGGAAAGATGGCCGAGCGGTTCAAGGCGTAGCATTGGAACTGCTATGTAGACTTTTGTTTACCGAGGGTTCGAATCCCTCTCTTTCCGTTTTTCTTAATTCATCAACGTTAAGGATCACAATGTATCAAATCAAATAGCAATTTATTCCAGTAATAATATCTTATATTATCTTATTTTTATTTAATAGAAATTAAAAATTCTCTATAGCAAATTACTGTGGTATGTAAACATAGAGGAAAAAAGCAAAAAGGATCCTAATCCTAGGGTTAATCAATTTTAGCTAGTTGATGGGAAAATACGAATTAATGGTAATGGTCTTAGGGCTATTTAGTTCGGGGAAAGGGGAAGGGGAAGAAAATTCTATGAACCTTTCCTTTTTTCATTAAGTTCAAGTCTGACGAGAGTAATATTCTACAACTAACAACTCATTTATTTTGAGACCGACCCACTTCCTATCTAGGATTTTATTTACTAGTCCTTTATATTCCAATGTGTCAATCGTCAAATGGCTTGGCAATTTCCCCGGGTCCGATGAAGCAATATAATTTTGAACCAGACCTTTTGATCTTTGGTTATCTTTCGTAGTAATAATATCTCGGGGTTTGCAACGAAAACTTGGTATATTGACTATACGGCCATTAACTAAAATATGTCTATGGTTGACTAATTGGCGGGCCCCAGGAATGGTTGAAGCCATACCCAATCGAAAAAGGATATTATCCAAACGCATTTCAAGTAATTGTAGTAAAACCTGGCCTGTTGACCTTTTTGCTTTTCCAGCGATATGTACATATCTAAGTAATTGTCGTTCTGTCAGACCATAATGAAAACGCAATTTCTGTTTTTCTTGAAGACGAATACGATATTGCTCCTTTTTCCCAGAATTGAATTTTTTTTTAAGATTACTTCCGGATTTAGGTGTTTTTCTAGTGAGTCCTGGTAAAGCTCCCAAACGGCGTATTTTTTTTAAACGAGGTCCTCGATAACGGGACATGAAGACTCCTTTTTTTTATTGAAATTTCATTTTACACAATTAATTTCATTGTATTTACATTACAGAATACATCGAAATTAAAACTGAATTAAACTACAGGATAAACAGAGTAAAATCAACTAAAGTACCACAAAAAATGGAATTTCATCAAAATCTGTATTTTTTGTATTTTTTGTATATATATTATTTATTTTATTGTTTTGTATCTAGCAAAATAGTAAGGTAAAAAACATAAAAGATCCTGGATTCTCCATTTAATTCGGAAAAAAAGAGATTCTTGTTCGTAGAACATCGATAGAGAAAAAAAAAGCCGACTATCGGATTTGAACCGATGACCCTCGCATTACAAATGCGATGCTCTAACCTCTGAGCTAAGTGGGCTTACATAACGGAAATAGTGTAACAAATAGAAATAGGTATAGTATAGGAAATCCGTAAAATCTCAGATATTAGTTATTACTCTTAGCTATTAACTAGTTCTAAATTTGAAGTTCTACTTATAAAAAAATACTAAATAAAAAAATACTAAAACTTCTTAAAGATAAAGTTAGCTTGATATGCTTAACTATAGGATATTTAAAAAGAAAATTATAGACTTTATGGGTATTTTCATTCGATCATTATAGACTTTATTATTTGTTAATAATTTGAGGATTAATATTTCACTAAGGGGAACATAAAGTCAGAGTAAATAAAATTGATAATTCTGATTAGAAAAAAAGAATAAATATCCAGCGTTATAGTATAATTTCGAATACTATAAAAAAGTAAGACGGGAGGTGGGGGAGATAAAAAGTTTTGGATATATTGATTCGGATTGAATTGCAAATACATCAAGGATAGAATCAATGTAATTCAGAATTGCAATAAGCAAGCGGGGTCTCTCAAATAGAGTCGAACTGAACTGCTAGACTACGTTGAGTGATGAACTCAATGATTCAAAAAAAAAACTAAGAGATGGATGAAATTACACAAGGAATCCTGGTCTCAAAGAAGAGGGAAGTGGGGATATGGCGAAATCGGTAGACGCTACGGACTTGATTGTATTGAGCCTTGGTATGGAAACCTGCTAAGTGGTAACTTCCAAATTCAGAGAAACCCTGGAATTAAAAAAGGGCAATCCTGAGCCAAATCCGTGTTTTGAGAAGGGATTCTCGAACTAGAATACAAAGGAAAAGGATAGGTGCAGAGACTCAATGGAAGCTGTTCTAACGAATCGAGTTAATTACGTTGTGTTGTTAGTGGAATTCCTTCTAATTCTAAATTAGAGAAAGAGGGGTTTTATACTTTATACATTTAATAAACACGTATAGATACTGACATAGCAAACGATTAATCACAGAACTCATATTATAATATAGGTTCTTTATCTTTTTTAAAATTTCAAAATAAAATTCGAAATGATTATGAAATAAAAAACTCATATCATAATTTTATTTTGAATTATTGTGAATCCACTCCATTCGAATATTGAATAATCAAATTCTTCAATTCAAATTCAAAGTTTTGAGAACTTTTAAAAAGAAAGTGGATTAATCGGACGAGGACAAAGAGAGAGTCCCATTCTACATGTCAATACTGACAACAATGAAATTTCTAGTAAAAGGAAAATCCGTCGACTTTTTAAGTTGTGAGGGTTCAAGTCCCTCTATCCCCAAATCCTCTTTTTTTTTCTTTTTATCAATGGGTTTAAGATTCATTAGCTTTCTCATTCTACTCTTTCACAAAGGAAAGGAATGCGAAGAGAACTCAATGGATCTTATCCTATTCATTGAATAGATTTCTTTTTTATTAGAGTATCGGCAAGAAATCTTGGTTATTCACTCTATTTTTAAGTATTATTTAAGTAAACCATGCACAATGCATAGGGCTACCCCCCCCCTTTCAAATTTTGAATTTGAAATACTTTAATTGATTTTTTAGTCCTTTTAATTGACATAGATACAAATACTCTACTAGGATGATGCACAAGAAAAGGTCAGGATAGCTCAGTTGGTAGAGCAGAGGACTGAAAATCCTCGTGTCACCAGTTCAAATCTGGTTCCTGGCAGAGAAAAAAAAAGATCCACCGAATAGGTATTGATCCAAATACCTCGAGATGGATTGTGATACATATTTATTAATAATATATAATATAGATAGAGTATGATTTATTCATCTAAGTGGATAAATCTATAATATAAATATAGAGGCACTTCTTTTTAGAGAAGTTTTAAAATATACCCTTTCTTTATGATAAGGAAGGGGGTGAGATTAGGTTCCCCTTTATTTTTTTGCGTTTCTTTATTTTGTATTCCACTATTCCGACGAATATTTTTTTAGTCTTGCTTATCTTTATCTTATCTTATTTTCCTAGTTGTGCTAAGTCATGTGCGCGATACAAAGTTCCTGGTAGAGAACTTCTTTGAGTCATCCTATTTTTCTGTTCATATGAAGGAAATTAATATGTGATTTTCAAAATAGGGGAATCCAAATGAAACCCTTTTTTGGCTCAGTCTATCTGGAATGCTTTTGTATAATAGGAATTAATTATAAATAGGTATTCCGTTTCATCTAGGAAAAGAACCTAAAAATATTCCTTGACTTGAATAAAATCTGGAGTTGTGTTGTATAAGTGAGCACGAATTTCTTATCATTCAATGAGCATCTTGTATTTCATAAAAATTGGGGGTTATATAGTCCTTACGTAAGGGCCAGCCTATCCAACTTTCAGGCATTAGGATACGTTTAAGGCGCGGATGATTATCATAAGAGATTCCCACCATATCATAAGATTCGCGTTCTTGAAAATCGGCACTTCTCCAAATCCAGAAGACAGACGGAATTCTAGGATTATCCTTTTGGGCAAAGACTTTTATGCAGACTTCTTCTGGATTATCTATACCGTATTGTATTCTTGTAAGATGATACACGCTAGCTAAAGATCCACCGGGTGCTACATCATAAGCACATTGGGAGCGTAAATAATTATAACCATATACATATAAAATGACAGCAATGGAATCCCAATCCCCTGCTTTTATTTGTAAAGTCTCTATTCCTCGGTGATCAAAGCCCAAAGATCTATGAACCACCTCATGTTTGACTAGCCAATTAGATAACCAACCCTGCTGCATTGTCTTCATCTCTCCCTCTTTGTATAAATATTTCCCATTTCGGATGCAAGTTTGAAAGATTGCTCTGCTTTTTCTTTTTCTACACAAAAGAGCCCCCCCCTCCTAATTCACTAATTTGTAGGAAGGTACTGGACTTTTGGATTTTAAAAAAGTTTCAGAAGATATATCTAATGTCGATGGTGATTGATAGAGCAATTCTTGCTCATAAGTTCCTGTATGAGTACTGCGCCTAACATAAAGCTTGTGACTGGTAGTAAAACATCTTTTTTTATTTTGAGATAGAGTTCGATCCTCAACTATTTCTCGCGATATCTTCTTACGAAGTTTTGTTAGGGCATCTATAACTGCCTCCGGTTTAGGAGGGCAGCCCGGCAAGTAGACATCCACAGGAATTAACTTATCAACTCCCCGAACAGTACTATAGGAATCCGTACTGAACATTCCCCCTGTAATAGTACAGGCTCCCATAGCAATGACGTATTTTGGTTCAGGCATTTGCTCGTATAATCTCACTAAAGACGGAGCCATTTTCATTGTTACCGTACCGGCTGTTAAAATTAGGTCTGCTTGCCTAGGACTTGATCTTGGTACCAATCCATAACGATCAAAATCGAATCGTGAACCTATTAATGAAGCAAATTCAATGAAACAACAACTGGTACCGTATAGAAGGGGCCATAAACTGGAGAGTCTTGACCAATTCGAAAGATCATTTAGTGTAGTTGAAATAACAGAATTGGAACTTGTTTGGTCAAGTAAGGGAAACTCAATCAAATTCATAACTGTCTCAATAGAATCTTTTCCTTCTTTTTTTTTGTCTAAATATTCAGTTAAGACCATTCCAAGGCTCCTTTTCGCCATGCATAAACTAAACCGACAACTAAGATAAGCACGAAAATCAAAGCTTCGATAAAAACGGATACACCCAATACGTCGAAACTCATTGCCCAAGGGTATAGAAAGACGGTTTCCACATCAAAAACAACAAAAACGAGCGCAAACATATAATAGCGTATTCGGAATTGTACCCAAGCCCCTCCCATGGGTTCTATACCCGATTCATAACTAGAAAGCTTCTCTGGTCCTTCACTAACCGGGGCTAAAAGCCCTGAAATCGAAAATGCCAAAATAGGAATAAGGCTTGCTATTATTAGAAATGTCCAAAAAATATCATATTCGTGAAGCAGAAACATAATGTACTCCCATTAATGTGGAATAGGCGGAACTTAAATTAGTCAATTCAATTCAGCATTGTCAATTTATCCAGAACTTCTCTCTTTTCCTCGGTGAAACAAGAATCTTTTTTGTTCAAACAAAAGCGCTTAGTTTAGCCTTTGTTTCCTCTGTGCTGCATCTTCTTTAAAGATTCATCCAATGGAATCCCAACTCCCTTTCTTTTGGATTTCCATTCTATTTAGATATGGTGTATGTAGATCTAATTCTTATATAAAGAAAACTTTATCGTTTCACTTTGTCTCGCTTTCTCTAGAATCTCTATAAAAAAAGAATAGCTCTATCCTTTATTTACTATTTAATAATAATAAGAGACTATTAAATAAAAATGAGAATACTACTAATTAGAATAATTAGAACCTAATTAAGATAGTAGGACTAATCTATGCAGTATAATGAGAAGTAATACTATAAAAATAAAAATAAAGAACTCTATTTCAGAACTATGAGACAGAATATTCTGTTTTCTTATTTACTCTTTACTTTATTTTTTCTATTTTTCGTTTTTCTTTTCCTGTCTGTATGATTTTGATTTTCGATGAATGAGCCTTTGGTAATGCTTTTATCTCTATTCTATGTCGCAGGCGCCTATCCAGTCTATAAACAAATACTAATGCGAAAATGAAAACTATACTAAACTAAAGAAAACATAGGATAGAGATCCTAAAATAGAAAAAAGGGCATATTAGGGCTATACGGATTCGAACCGTAGACCTTCTCGGTAAAACAGATCAAACGGATTATTATCGAAATGATTTGAACTGTTTCAAAGACCCAACATGCATTTTTTTGCATTGGGCTCTTTCATAAACTGATTTAAAGATCAGTTAGTCCACCATAGTTTTTCTTTACGGAAAGATAATGAGATGGCTCCCTGTGCTCTGATTGATTTTTTGTATTATGATCTATCTAGGAGCAATACCAAAGTGTTTCAAAGGAGGATTACCTTGACTTAGGTCTGCCTCTGGTCTAAATTAAATCAACCTAAGTGAAATGGAGTCTCTATCGTTCCACTGCAAGAGTTAACTATGAGACTTCATACACCTTAAAGTTCATAGAACGAAAAGAAGTTTTTTGGAGGCCCTTATCCTCATTACGCCTAGCATTTAGTGGGCTGGATATTTACCTTATCAACTAGCAAATCCATAAGGGTTCTATTTGATTAGGCACCTGAATTGGCACCTGAATCGGACTGAACCGACTGTTTGTCAGGCTACTGTTCTCCTATTCTCTCGAATCTATGAAGTAAGACATTGATTTTGCAATAAGATCGATTATGTTCATTGCATAATAAGCTCCTTTGAAAAGCATTGGCGCACGTGTAAACGAGTTGCTCTACCGAACTGAGCTATAGCCCTTATCAGAGATATCTTAACATATAGAGAATTTCTTGTCAAGATGAATATTTTCTAATGCCAGAGGATATCCCTTTGATCTGTATCTGTTTAGTATTTAGTTTAGTATTTAGTATATAACAGACCAATAACAGAGCGGTATTGCTTAGAAAAGGGATTCAATATATAATCGATCGAAGTAATGGGTCTTCCTTTGTGGTGATAAATTGCCTACTTAACTCAGTGGTTAGAGTATTGCTTTCATACGGCGGGAGTCATTGGTTCAAATCCAATAGTAGGTAAGTAGGTAGAAAAATTACTAGATAGCATTGGACTTACTTCGCTTCGCTATCTAATAACTTTTTCTACCCCTCTTCCCTTTTTCTTTGTATCAACTATAAACCACTGGATTGTCTTCAATTGGATGGGGGAATCCAATTGACAGCCTCGATTCGTATCCTAGCTCGTCTGAGAGCGAGCTTCGCTTCAACCAAATCTTTCGTACCCTCAGCTTTACTCAAGTTAGCTTCGGCTATTTCAAGTGCCTTTTGAGCTTCTTCCGGATCAATATCACTACCCAGTTCCGCATCATTTCCTAAAATGATGATCTCATTATTAACTATTCTCGCAAAACCGCTCCACAGAACCGCCGTTAACCATTGGTCGTTGAGGAGGCGTATTCTCAAAGGACCCATATCTACTGCTGTGTTAATAGGGGCGTGGTTTGGTAATACGCCAATTTGGCCACTATTCGTGGATAAAATGATTTCTTTCACTTCACAATCCCAAATAATTCGCTTAGGAGTCAGTACATAAAGATTTAATTTCATTTCTGCGATTTGTTCTCCTCTTCTAAGGTTATAGCTTTCGTGCTAGCTTCATCGATGTTACCCACCAAATAAAAAGCCTGTTCAGGTAGGCCGTCTAATTCTCCGGAAAGGATTAGTTGAAATCCCCTAATAGTTTCCGCAAGAGCAACATACTTTCCTGGAGAACCAGTAAAAACTTCTGCCACAAAGAACGGTTGTGATAAGAAACGCTCAATTTTTCTTGCTCTTGCTACAGTTAAACGATCCTCTTCCGATAATTCATCCAAGCCAAGAATTGCGATAATGTCCTGAAGTTCTTTGTAACGTTGTAAAGTTTCCTTAACTCTTTGCGCAGTTTCATAATGTTCGTTGCCAACGATCCGAGGCTGTAACATAGTTGATGTTGAATCTAAAGGATCTACTGCTGGATAAATACCCTTGGAAGCTAATCCTCTGGAAAGTACGGTAGTAGCATCCAAATGTGCAAATGTTGTGGCAGGGGCAGGGTCGGTCAAATCGTCCGCAGGTACATAAACTGCTTGAATCGAAGTTATAGATCCCTTTTTAGTAGAAGCAATTCTTTCTTGCAAAGAACCCATTTCTGTACTAAGAGTAGGTTGATAACCCACTGCGGAGGGCATTCTCCCTAATAAAGCGGATACCTCTGATCCTGCTTGAACAAAACGAAAGATATTATCGATAAATAAAAGCACGTCTTGCTTATTAACATCTCGGAAATATTCTGCCATAGTTAGGGCAGTTAAACCAACTCTCATACGAGCTCCCGGTGGTTCATTCATTTGGCCATAGACTAGAGCTACCTTTGATTCTTCAATATTTTTTTCATTAATTACTCCGGATTCCTTCATTTCCATATAAAGATCATTTCCTTCACGAGTCCGTTCCCCTACTCCACCGAATACGGATACGCCCCCATGAGCTTTAGCAATGTTATTGATTAATTCCATGATCAGTACTGTTTTACCTACTCCAGCCCCCCCAAATAGTCCTATTTTTCCTCCACGTCGATAAGGAGCTAAAAGATCGACGACCTTAATACCTGTTTCAAAGATGGATAATTTCGTATCTAACTCGATAAAGGCAGGCGCAGATCTATGAATAGGGAACGTTGCACTACTATCTACAGGACCCAAATTGTCAACAGGCTCCCCAAGAACGTTGAAAATTCGTCCGAGAGTAGCTCCACCGACCGGAACACTGAGAGGAGCTCCCGTGTCAATCACTTCCATTCCTCTCATCAACCCGTCCGTAGCACTCATAGCTACAGCTCTAACTCGATTATTTCCTAATAATTGTTGTACCTCACAAGTCACATTAATTTGCTTATCGGCAGTGTCTCTACTCTGGACTACTAAAGCGTTATAAATATAAGGTAACTTGCCCGGGGGAAAAGTGACATCCAGCACGGGTCCAATAATTTGATCGATACGACCTGTACTTTTTTCTTCACTTGTGGAAACCCCGGGACGAGAAGTAGTAGGATTGGTTCTCATAATTATCACATAATTAAAAAAAAGGAATTTGTCGAAATTTTTCTTTTTTTATTGTTGAATAATGCCAAATCAAATCAAAAAAAATCCAAAAGTAAAAAGGAAATGAATTAGTTAATTCAATAAGAGAGAAAAGGGGACCAGGACTTGATTTCGTTGCCCAAGCGAATCCCATTCAATCGTTTACTCATGGAATGAGTCCGTTGGAAAGTTCAATCAATCTTTTTTTCATATACATTTTGCCTTTTGTGGAGGATCTGTGCCTACTCTACTTTCCTATCTAGGACTTCGATATACAAAATATATACTACTGTGAAGCATAGATTGCTGTCAACAAAGAATTTTATTAGTATTTAGTTAGGTATTTGCATTCCAAATAAGAAAAGAGACCTATTAAGAACTTGTAAAATAAGGATTAGGGATTAATTTGGGTTGCGCTATACCTATCAAAGAGTATACAATAATGATGGATTTGGTAAATCAAATCCATGGTTTAATAACGAACCGTGTTAACTTACCATAACAACAACTCAATTCCTATCGAATTCCTATAGTGGAATTCCTATAGGATAGAACATACACAGGGTGTACGCATTATATATGAATGAAACATATTCATTAACCTAAGCATGCCCTCAATTTTCTTTAATGAGTTGATATTATATTAATTGAATATCCTTTTTGTTTTACGAGATTTTTGCTAAAGTTTCATTTACGCCTAATTAACATCGAGTAGACCCTGTTATTGTGAGAATTCTTAATTCAAGAGTTGTAGGGAGGGACTTATGTCACCACAAACAGAAACTAAAGCAGGTGTTGGATTTCAAGCTGGTGTTAAAGATTATAAATTGACTTACTACACCCCAGAGTATGAAACTAAGGATACTGATATCTTGGCAGCATTCCGAGTAAGTCCTCAGCCTGGGGTTCCGCCCGAAGAAGCAGGGGCTGCAGTAGCTGCCGAATCTTCTACTGGTACATGGACAACTGTTTGGACTGATGGACTTACCAGTCTTGATCGTTACAAAGGACGATGCTATCACATCGAGCCTGTTGCTGGGGAAGACAGCCAATGGATCTGTTATGTAGCTTATCCATTAGACCTATTTGAGGAGGGTTCCGTTACTAACATGTTTACTTCCATTGTGGGTAACGTATTTGGGTTCAAAGCCCTACGTGCTCTACGTTTGGAGGATCTACGAATTCCCCCTACTTATTCAAAAACTTTCCAAGGCCCGCCTCATGGTATCCAAGTTGAAAGAGATAAGTTGAACAAGTATGGCCGTCCTTTATTGGGATGTACTATTAAACCAAAATTGGGATTATCCGCAAAAAATTATGGTAGAGCGTGTTATGAGTGTCTACGTGGTGGACTTGATTTTACCAAAGATGATGAAAACGTAAACTCACAACCATTTATGCGCTGGAGAGACCGTTTTGTCTTTTGTGCCGAAGCTATTTATAAATCACAGGCCGAAACCGGTGAAATCAAGGGGCATTACTTGAATGCGACTGCGGGTACATGTGAAGAAATGATTAAGAGAGCTGTATTTGCGAGAGAATTAGGGGTTCCTATTGTAATGCATGACTACTTAACCGGGGGATTCACCGCAAATACTACTTTGGCTCACTATTGCCGCGACAATGGCTTACTTCTTCACATTCACCGTGCAATGCATGCAGTTATTGATAGACAGAAAAATCATGGTATGCATTTCCGTGTATTAGCTAAAGCATTGCGTATGTCTGGGGGAGATCATATCCACTCCGGTACAGTAGTAGGTAAGTTAGAAGGGGAACGCGAAATGACTTTAGGTTTTGTTGATTTATTGCGCGATGATTTTATTGAAAAAGATCGTGCTCGCGGTATCTTTTTCACTCAGGACTGGGTATCCATGCCAGGTGTTATACCGGTAGCTTCAGGTGGTATTCATGTTTGGCATATGCCAGCTCTGACCGAAATCTTTGGGGACGATTCTGTATTACAATTTGGTGGAGGAACTTTAGGACATCCTTGGGGGAATGCACCTGGTGCAGCAGCTAATCGAGTGGCTTTAGAAGCTTGTGTACAAGCTCGTAACGAAGGGCGTGATCTTGCTCGCGAAGGTAATGAAATTATCCGAGCAGCTTGCAAATGGAGTCCTGAACTAGCCGCAGCTTGTGAAGTATGGAAGGCGATCAAATTCGAGTTCGAGCCGGTAGATACTATCGATAAGAAGGTCTAAAAAAAAATAAACGAAATAAAAAGAGAAAAAAATAAGTTATGAAATGCAGTAATTCTTCTTTATTCTTCTAATTGATTGCAATTAAACTCGGCTCAATCTTTTTTTTTATAAAAAAGATTGAGCCGAATAAAAATAGATCATGATATGATCATGAGACTTGACAAATCGAGATTCGTCTATTCTATATATCTAGAATATATATATATATTAAGGTATAATACAATAAAGAAATAAAAAGAAAATAATAAAATATAGTAGTATCATATGATAATGGAATCAAATACGCAGTATTTACAGAAAAAAGTCTTCGTTTATTGGGAAAGAATCAATATACTTTTAATGTCGAATCGGGATTCACTAAGACAGAAATAAAGCATTGGTTCAAACTCTTCTTTGGATTAAGGTGGTAGCTGTGAATAGCCATCGACTACCTGGAAAAGGTAGAAGAATAGGACCTATTCTGGGCCGTACAATGCATTACAGACGTATGATCATTACCCTTCAACCGGGTTATTCTATTCCACTTCTAGATAGAGAAAAAAACTAAAGGAGAATGAATGAAAAAAGACATAGTTTGGAAGTTAGACCTTTTTATAAGACTCTCTTTCAATTTCAAAAAAGAGGACGTTTGAAACTTTTAACAGGCGTAATCGTGAGTCAACATGCTAGAACTAGATAAGGAAGTTTTCTATAACCTTAATAAAAAGGATAAAAAGGTAGTTTTAGTTTATGACTCCGATCAAGAGCGAGAAATCCTTGATTTGGGATTGGACATAGAACCTGGACCCATCGGAGAGACGTTGAAAGGAGCGTATCCTGATGGTAAGAATTATACTTTCGTGGAAATACAGCGCTATAGACTTCAGTGTGGTAGAGTAGACGTTTTGTTCCTAATTTTTCTGGACCAAACCTCCGCTCCGACCCAACGATACAATGAATTTTTTCTGTTCATATTCATAAATAAAAAAGATTAGGAATCGCAATGCTACTATATGCGTCCAGAGCAGTATTTTGAATACTATTCTTCTATAATCCATTATTGCGCGGGGTCTTACTAACAGGACTTCGCGGCACAGGACGGGTCTTCGTCGAAAAGCTAACACCACCCGGCATTTTCATACCCTTTCTTTGGGTGGTATATCGCCTTTAAAAGTCTAAGAGGGTAGTAGGGGGGATCTTAAGAGGGTAGTAGGGGATCTTAAGAGGGTAGTAGGGGATCTATAGTAGGTAAGATAATTTGCCCTTTGATTTTGATTGAATATACTATTTTTCTGCCTTTACCACGCATTATTGTATGCGCTTCTAGAGAAGTATGTATGCAGGAAGTAAATTCTAGTCGCTTTCTTTTGAATCCAATTTCAAATTAGATTAGAAAGATAGAAAGGCCATGAGGATGGGAAAATAAAAAAAATCTTTTTAATTAGTTCTCCTTTTTTGGAATTTTCTTATTATCCTTATCATTTTTTTTACAGAATATTTTGCAAACTAAAAAAATACAATAGTCAATATTCCTTATAATAGATATACTTAATTATATCATAAGAATCTTAAGATATTTTTCGACTAGATAGAAATAGTAAATTTGAATTGAGACACCTATTCCATGACGGATTTAAACTTACCTTCTATTTTCGTGCCTTTAGTAGGCTTAGTATTTCCGGCAATTGCAATGACTTCTTTATTTCTTTATGTGCAAAAAAAAAAGATTGTCTAGTATTTTTTAGTGTAAGTAATATAATATGGTAGGGTATGTGACTTTTTCTACACACACTTTCTACACACAAATGAAAAACGGCTATGGATGCAGATATAGGCTACGAGCATAAATGCATGAATATGCAGAGCTTGGTATAGCGAGTTTTTTTTTATTTATTTTAATTGAATCAACGAATATTTTTTGAATAGAAAGTCAATGTATCTAACCTATTATTTCACAGGAGTACTAGTTGCTGAAGGCGATTTCAGAATCAAAAAAAGTAAAGGCAAAATTATTTAGCTTATTCTCTCAATTTCAATCGACCGCTGCTGGATTTAGTATATCTAATATGAATTGGCGATCAGAACACATATGGGTAGAACTTCTAAAAGGTTCTCGAAAAAGGAGTAATTTTTTCTGGGCCTGTATTCTTTTTCTAGGTTCACTAGGATTCTTATTGGTTGGGACTTCCAGTTATCTTGGTAAGAATATTATATCTATACTTCCATCTCAAGAAATTCTTTTTTTTCCGCAGGGGGTCGTGATGTCTTTCTACGGAATCGCAGGCCTATTCATTAGCTCCTACCTGTGGTGTACTATTTTGTGGAATGTAGGTAGTGGTTATGACCGATTCGATAGAAAAGAGGGAATAGTTTGCATTTTTCGTTGGGGATTCCCTGGAATAAAACGTCGCGTCTTCCTTCGATTCCTTATGCGGGATATCCAATCAATTAGAATTCAGGTTAAAGAGGGTCTTTATCCTCGTCGTATTCTTTATATGGAAATCCGGGGCCAGGGGATCATTCCCTTGACTCGTACTGATGATAAGTTTTTTACTCCACGAGAAATTGAACAAAAAGCTGCCGAATTGGCCTATTTCTTGCGCGTACCAATTGAAGTATTTTGAGGTATCTTTTTTGAACTGAATTGAATGAAGAAAAGATAAATTGGAAGAAGAAAAGTTTTCTCAACATGGGGAGGAAGTCCCTTCGAAATTGGATTTGTTATTGTAAGGGGATTTTTAAGTATTTATCTAAAGGAAGGAACAAACGAGGATAAGATAAAATTATTTTAAATTTTTTTTGTCGAAGTTAGATATATTGCATACTATTCTTCTCTTCCATTTTCACCCGAAAGGGCTTTTTTTATTCTATTTCACTATTTCATTCCATCTAGATCTAAGAAAGAACCCAATGCACTGAAATTCCACTAATATACAAAAAAGAAGAATAGATACAGGGTATCAAACCTATAGAGTTTTTGCTTCAAAGAAATAGAAATATCATGAAATAGAAATATCATCATATAGAGTCAGGGAATGGAATAGAGTCAGCGAATGAAGCATATTCATTAACAACTCCATTTACAGATCAAAAATGAAAAAAAAGAAAGCATTGCCTTCTTTACTATATCTTGTATTTATCGTACTTTTGCCTTGGGGGGTCTCTTCCTCATTTAACAAATGTCTGGAACTTTGGATTAAGAATTGGTGGAATACCAGGCAATCCGAAACTCTCTTAACTGATATTCAAGAGAAAAGGATTCTAGAAAGATTCATAGAATTAGAAGAACTTTCTCTCTTGGACGAGATGATAAAAGGGAAACTAAAGACACATGTACAAAAACCTCCTACAGGAATACACAAGGAAATAATACAATGGGTCAAAATAAATAATGAGGATCATCTCCATATCATTTTGCATTTCTCGACAAATATAATCTGTTTGGCTATTCTAAGTGGTTCTTTTTTTCTGGGTAAAGAGGAACTTGTCATTTTGAATTCTTGGGTTCAGGAATTCTTCTATAATTTAAATGACTCAATAAAAGCTTTTTTTATTCTTTTAGTTACTGATTTTTTTGTTGGATTTCACTCCACCCGTGGTTGGGAACTAGTAATTCGTTGGGTCTATAACGATTTTGGATGGGCTCCTAATGAGCTTATTTTCACTATTTTTGTTTGTAGTTTTCCAGTAATTCTAGATACATGTTTGAAATTTTGGGTCTTTTTTTGTTTAAACCGTCTATCTCCTTCGCTTGTAGTCATTTATCATTCAATTAGTGAAGCATAAATTCATTTGATCTCCCGATATTAATATTAATCAAATTAGCATCTTTCTTTAGAAAGAAAGCCCTTTTCCATTTTACCAAAATTCTTTCTATTTATACCTGCTTTAAGGTATTCATCATTGCAGTACAACTGTTGCAGTAGAATGCCAACAAATTCGTGTATAGGGAACTAGATTAGCTTAGCTACCTATCTAATTTATTGTAGAAATTCTGGGATCTGTGATTGGACATGGAAAATAGAAATACTTTTTCTTGGGTAAAGGAACAGATAACTCGATCGATTTCTGTATCGATCATGATATACGTAATAACTCGGACATCTATTTCAAATGCATATCCCATTTTTGCGCAGCAGGGTTATGAAAACCCACGAGAAGCAACTGGGCGAATTGTATGTGCCAATTGCCATTTAGCTAGCAAGCCCGTCGATATTGAAGTTCCCCAAGCTGTGCTTCCCGATACTGTATTTGAAGCAGTTCTTCGAATTCCTTATGATATGCAATTGAAACAAGTTCTTGCTAATGGAAAAAAGGGAGGGTTGAATGTAGGTGCTGTTCTTATTTTGCCCGAGGGATTTGAATTAGCGCCGCCCGACCGTATTTCCCCTGAGTTAAAAGAAAAGATAGGAAATCTTGCTTTTCAGAGTTATCGTCCCGATAAAAAAAATATTCTTGTGATAGGCCCTGTTCCCGGTAAGAAATATAGTGAAATTGTCTTTCCCATTCTTTCCCCTGATCCTGCTACGAAGAAAGATGCTCATTTCTTAAAATATCCTATATATGTAGGGGGAAACCGAGGAAGAGGACAGATCTATCCTGATGGTAGCAAGAGTAACAATACAGTCTATAATGCTACGTCAACAGGTATAGTAAGAAAAATACTACGTAAAGAAAAAGGGGGGTATGAAATATCCATAGTTGATGCATCAGATGGACGCCAAGTGATTGATATTATACCTCCCGGACCAGAACTTCTTGTTTCAGAGGGGGAATCCATCAAGATTGATCAACCATTAACAAGCAATCCTAATGTGGGAGGTTTTGGTCAGGGGGACGCAGAAATCGTGCTTCAGGATCCATTACGTGTCCAAGGCCTTTTGTTCTTCTTCGCATCCGTTATTTTGGCACAAGTTTTTTTGGTTCTCAAAAAGAAACAGTTTGAAAAGGTTCAATTGTACGAAATGAATTTCTAGGTCCCGGAATTTCTTACCATCAAGTTGGTAAAAAGCCTCGATTTATTGGCAATTGCTAGAATTATCTATGATCTTTTTTGGAAATCCTTTTTTTGTTTAGACTTTTTTTTGTTTACGAGATGTCTGGAATTCCTTATTTATATCTCATGCAAAAGAAGAGAATCCAAGGCAAAGGCGAGAACAATAAAATTTAAATTTCTTTCGAGGGATTGCAGGTCTTCTTAATCGTCTATTCGGCACAAGAAAAAGGCTTTTTCTTGTGCCGATTCTTCTTGTATCAAAATAAGAATCCTTTTTCTTCCTAATTCGTCAAAGATTACTTTACTATTTCTTCTTTATTCGGGTCTGTCTCTTGGGCCTCTTTTTCTTTTGCTTAGGTTTAGCCGAGGTAGTGGACAAACAGAGGGGAAGAAAATATGGCGGGGGACAAATTTCTTGTGATTGTAAGCAAATAGAATTGCTTGGCTTGTTTAATTAAGTTTAACTTCAAACTTACAGAAATTTTGCAAAAAAAAGTAAACTCTTCCATTGAAGGTTTTTTTTTTATTTTTAGGCTAGTTGAATAGTTTTGATTAAGGTTTTATTAGTTTATTACTCGAAACTAAATCAAGGATTTTCAGGATACTTCCTTTGTGGAATAAGATATTGGATCCTCGAGTGATCTCTTTTTCTTGTTGCTTCATAAGAGTGAATCGAATAGATTCAATTCGCGTTATAAGAGTAAAAATTCCGCGGGTCCTTTCCGCTCTAATCAGATAAAGGGGGTAAGGACCCGCTAAGCTCCTACTTTTTCATGTTTACAATCTGGTCCCTCCGATTACTATAGAGATGAACCCAATCCAGAATATGAACCATAAAAGAAAACACCTACTAAACCAATCACAGGAATACCAGCTACAGTACCTATCAGCCAAAGAGGAATTCTTCCAGTAGTATCGGCCATTTCCCCTACTTTCCTCCACATTTTATCAATTGGTCATGCTAGAGACAAAAACAGTCATGGGTAGTTATAAGGATGGTATCTTTCCAAATGGGATAAGAGAATTCTTATTAGTCTCTTTCTTTCT
Source organism: Hordeum vulgare subsp. vulgare (assembly GCF_904849725.1). Taxonomy (NCBI): domain Eukaryota; kingdom Viridiplantae; phylum Streptophyta; class Magnoliopsida; order Poales; family Poaceae; genus Hordeum; species Hordeum vulgare. The sequence continues at coordinate 49,144 of NW_025422582.1, read as the reverse complement.
CTCAATTGAAGAAGTAATTGGAAAATAAAACAGCAAGTACAAAAATGAGTAATAAACCCCAGTATAGACTGGTACGATTCAATTCAACATTTTGTTCATTCGGGTTTGATTGTGTCATAGTTCTATAGTTGGAATTTGGTTTATCGTTGGATGAACTGCATTGCTGATATTGATCCCAAGAAAAAAACAGTAGGTACAGCTAGTCCGTGAATAGCCAGCCATCGCACTGTAAAAATAGGATAGGTTCGATCTATGGTCATTGAGGGCCTCCTAAAAGGATCTACTAAATTCATCGAGTTGTTCTAAAGAATCAAAACGGTCGGTTATTAACGGAATTCCTTGTCGGCTTTCCGTGAAATATTCGTTTGGCCTAGGACTTCCAAACACGTCATAAGCTAAACCCGTACTGACAAATAACCAACCCGCAATGAATAGGGAAGGTATAGTAATGCTATGAATAACCCAGTATCGAATACTGGTAATAATATCAGCAAAAGAACGTTCTCCCGTGCTTCCAGACATGCTGAACTCCCAAAATTTTTGTACATTCAAAAAAGGAATTGATTCCGTAAAAGATGGGATCAACCAGTAAATAGAAAATTACTGATATTTCATCCTTGTGAGATTGTCAATTTTGTACCAAAGGTGTATTTTGAGTATACCGAATTAGTATAGCTATCCTTCCTATGGCACAGCAATCTGGTTTTGCCTGGTTCCGAAACATAATTACTTTTTTTTGTCTATAGGTAAGCTATATGTTATTCAAGGCGTCAATAGAAAACCCCTTTTTTGTAGGTTCTATTTATTTTCCTTGGCTTCGGAATAATAGAGTAATTCGGAATAGCAGCCAAAATCTTGGGAAAATCTAAGTTAATGATCAATAGGTTTGGATAAATAATTTAGGAAGGATATTCTCATACTGACACAATACAAGGACAAGTATATATATGTGAAATTTATCCTTTCATAATTCGTAATTAATCCTTGTCTTGTTTGTTGGATTAGGTCTAACTTTCTTGACCAAACTGCGAGCGTGGAACTTTACGAGATGAAATAGGGAAAGACAGAAGATAGAATAGAACTTAAAAGGATAATTGAAGTGACTCGTCTTCGAATCTACTTTGGTTGGAGTTCGAAAAAGGAATAAAAATAAAGTAAATTCAAGGAAGAGCTTTCTTTTTTTTTTAACAGACCCTCGGGAGGTCGTGGAATGCTTTTCTTCTCCTCTTATTCCATATAGAATACAATCAGTTAAAATTAAAATAAGAAGGAATAGGGGAATATTCGATCGTTCAGTCCAAAAAGAGGGTCCTATTGAAAAAGAAATTATCCAAAATAGAAAGAAGTTTTTTTTTCAAATTCAATTGTTTATTTATCTCTTATTCCGAAATTTCCCTGAAAATCCAATTTCATTTTTTCATTCAATGGGGTTATATGATCTAGTTCTTAATATTATTACTTTACTCAATTGAAAAATTCCATAACAAATCTCTTGATTCGAAATTAGGGACTCATGTATCATCTGATGAATCCACTTTCTTTTACACTTCTGTATCTCACTCTATCTTGTTTTTTAGTATTATCTAAAATAACTGATGAATTATGAATTTTCCATAACTTAGGTAAATGCTTTACCAACATATGTAGTGTAGTAAAAAAAAATAAATGGAATTTAACTCTTTCATGCTTACTTTAACTAGTTATTTCGGTTTTCTACTGGCTGCTTTAACTATAACCCCAGCTCTATTTATTGGCTTGAACAAGATACGTCTTATTTGAATTGACTGAATAATAATAATTCAGAAAAGCAAAATCTTTCTTTGGGATTCCTGATATTCTACGACTCTTTTCCAGACTAATTAGGAATTCTTTTCTTGGTCATTGAGATTCGTGGATAATTTAGAGTACTATTTAGGGATAGATCGTACCTCTTTTTTTATCCCCCCGAACAAATCGAAATGATTGAAGTTTTTCTATTTGGAATCGTCTTAGGCCTAATTCCTATTACTTTAGCGGGATTATTCGTGACTGCGTATTTGCAATACAGGCGTGGGGATCAGTTGGATCTTTGATTGAGTCATTTTTTTTTTTTTATTGACCTCCTCTCTGGTCTGGAGGAGGTCAAATTGGAGTTACAATTCAATTTTGTTAAATTATTTTACTCTGCTTCGACATAAGATAGATGGAATCACGCTCTGTAGGATTTGAACCTACGACATCGGGTTTTGGAGACCCGCGTTCTACCGAACTGAACTAAGAGCGCTTTCATTCATTCAAAAAGAAAATCTTTTTCTATTCCTAATGTATCTCACGTACGTATAGTCTCCACAAATTCCAGTTATACCCACTTTACTTTAATTGATCTCGTTGCTACTGCCTATAAAGAAGAAAGAAGTAATAGGTAGGGATGACAGGATTTGAACCTGTGACATTTTGTACCCAAAACAAACGCGCTACCAAGCTGCGCTACATCCCTTTTCCAAATTAAATTGTTGTGCAATGCCATTGTACACAATTCCTGTCTTCTTTTCCACATCATAATTTTCTTATTCTTTCTCTATCTATATATAGAACCCTCGTGTCATTTCTTCTTTTTGGTCTCATATAATTAAGGAATTATATACAGCTAAAATCCAATAGAATTTCGCCTATAAAAGAAAGATTACTTTTCCTTGATAATATATAGGAAGAAGGGGTCATCTTTTTATTTTTTAGGGATAGGACAATTTCGGAAAATTTCGTCGATTATGGTTCAGTTTATATATAGCATAAGTTTATGATCATATATGTATTCCAACAAGGAAGGAGGATTTTCAATGCGGGATATAAAAACATATCTCTCTGTAGCACCCGTGCTAAGTACTCTATGGTTTGGTGCTTTAGCAGGTTTATTGATAGAAATTAATCGTTTATTCCCGGATGCTTTGTCATTCCCTTTTTTTTAATTCTAGTTATTGCTATGGGAGGGATAGATTTCTTCGTGATATGACAAAATTTTATCTTATCCTTTTCAATCTTTTTTTAGTATCGGAAGGAAAAAGAAAGAAAAGATGGATTGGGTTGAACCTCAGAGTCATTAAAAATTTGGTAAACCCTATTTTTAAAAATAGAAATTCAATTTAAAGGGGTACCCAAGCTAAATCAGGCCTCAGAAATCAGAGCATAGAAAAAGGCGGGGCTGACTAATTAAATGAAAGGATTTCGAACCAAAATCTTTGCTAATTCGACAAGGATTGTATTCTTTAATTATTTCTCTATTTTTTATTACTTAATTTAAGAATAAAAAAAAATTATTCTAATGAATTTTATTCTTCTTCTTCGGATTCAAAATAGAAGAATAAAAGAATAAGTAGAAGAATTAAATTAAGTCAATCCAAAAGGAAAAGGAGGTTCATGGCCAAGGGAAAAGATGTTAGAATCAGAGTTATTTTGGAATGCATCAGTTGTGTTCGAAAAGGTGCCAATGAGGAATCGACGGGGATTTCTAGATATAGTACTCAAAAGAATCGCCACAATACACCCGGACAATTAGAATTCAAAAAATTTTGTCGTTATTGTCGCAAGCATACGACTCATCACGAAATAAAGAAATAGGAACATCGTGTATTCGATCTTTCCAAACAACAGAAAGAGTAAGAACTTCATATTTTATATATAAATAAAACATAGTATAGAATACAAAATACAAATCAACTCATCTGATTTCCGGTCGATATTATTTCATATGTATAGAGGGTATTCATATACTATAAATATGAATCAAATAAGATATGGATCAAAGAAAAACTACTTCTTCTGGATCCTAAATTAATAAAATAAAGAAGTGCATTTTCCAATTTTAAATTAAATAAGGAATAAATCATGTATACATCTAAACAACCTTTTCTTAAATCTAAGCAACCCTTTAGTAAATCCAAGCAAACTTTTAATAAATCCAAGCAACCCTTTCGTAAATCCAAGCAAACTTTTCGTAAATTCAAACAACCTTTTCGTAAATCTAAACAACCTTTTCGTAGGCGTCCCCGGATTGGCCCGGGAGATCGAATTGATTATAGAAACATGAGTTTAATTAATAGATTTATTAGTGAACAAGGAAAAATATTATCGAGACGAATAAATAGATTAACCTTGAAACAACAACGATTAATTACTCTTGCTATAAAACAGGCTCGTATTTTATCTTTTTTACCGTTTCGTAACTATGAGAACGAAAAACAATTTCAAGCCCAGTCAATTTCAATAATTACAGGTTCTAGACCCAGAAAAAATAGACATATTCCTCAATTAACGCAAAAGTACAATTCCAATCGAAACTTAAGAAACTACAACCAAAATTTAAGAAACAACAACCGGAACTTAAGTTCCGATTGTTGATGTTTTATTCGAATTCGCAAGGGCCAGACCTATATATATTATAAAGAAAGTAATCCAGCTCGTCGATTCCTACCACTTAATCTTAATTTATTGTATCTTCCCGGAGTTCCCTCTCCGGGAATTCATCTTTTATTATTCCAGTATATTACTTTATTTATACCTTTAATTGATGATCTTTATTTTATTGGAAATCGTGTAAAGATTATTTGGATTTGATACAGCTACTTGTGCAAGCATTTTACGATTAAGAATCAATTTCTTCTTGTACAGGTTGTGTATTAATTTACTATAACTATCGAATACTTTATATACCCGCGTTGCTGCGTTTATCCGAGTGATCCACAAACGACGAAAATCCCTCTTTTGCCTACCTCTATCTCGATGAGAGGAAACAAAAGCTCTTTTTACTTGTTGGGTAATCATTCGATTAAGTCTTAAATGAGCCCCTCTAAAGTTTGAGGCAAATGAACGCATTTTTGTTCGTCGTCTCCGGGCTATATATCCTCGCGGAACTCTGGTCATTGAATCAAATTAACCTTAATGAATAACTAATGATTTCTCTTCTTTTAGCCACCCTTTTTCTCATTAATAACAAAACTAATTATTCCGATATATAAAATATTAATTCCAATGGCTTTTGCTATAGTAACCTTCCCAACCACGATTTTTTATTCCACTCCGTTCAGTTATTTCTATACGAAATAACAAATTCATTCTAAATAATACTAAAAAAAATAGTGGGTTCCATCGTTTCTATGGTTCCCTTTTAAACGGTGAGGCCCTCTCTATACACCGGAGCCCTTTCTTTCATCAAAAAGTATTACGAACTTGTATAGTTCACATTCTTTGGCTCTACCTATCCATTATAGAGTAAATAGCTCTTTTCACAATAAGAGTTATCCATACAGTGACGGTATTTAATTATGAAAGTTGGCTAAGTAGCTGACCCTGTTAGTCCGTTCTTTATAAGATAAAAGAGCATAAGCCTTTTTCTTTTTATTACTATTTCCTCCGCTTAATGGATAACCATTTGCTACCAATGGGAGAATTGCTTCTTATTTCCAAATTTAGATAATTCGATTTGCACCAAAGGAAACCAGAAATTCCATATACCATAGAAATCTAGGATAGAGAAGCTATATCCTATTCATTGGTACTAATCAGGGATACTTCAAATTTTTTTTATATTTGTTTGAAGTCATGATCTGAACGAGTCGCACATACACCCTAGCACATGTTCCTCGACGCTGAGGGCATCCTTTAAGCGCAGCCGTTTTTCTAGCATTTCGTATTGGCTGTCTTGCGTTTCTAATAAGTTGTTTAACCGTTGGCATGTTGTATGTATATAGAAAAAAATGGATTGGTTTAGATCCATCTTAACCTGATGATTGCTCATCATGAAGTCTTTCTATTTTCTATTAAATCGAGGAAAACACGAATTTAGCTGTGAAATAACTTTACAAGAAATCCGGACACTACCAATCCTTAAACATTTCCGGAAACCACACTGGATCAGTATCGCAGTGCTTGTCAATCATTTCATCCCCTACAATATCGACAAGTCCATAAGCTTTGGCTTCGTCTGCTGACATAAAAACATCCCTTTCCATGTCTTCGGATACAACCCAAAAAGGCTTGCCTGTTCTTAGTGCATAAACCCTTGTGATCATTTCGCGAACTTTGTGTAACTCTTCTACTTCTAGTAAAAATTCTGGTGTCCTTGCCCGATAATAAGCACTAGCAGGTTGGTGAAGCATAATCCTCGCGTGAGGGAATGCTATACGCTTGGCGGGTTCTCCTCCAAGCAGAATGAAGGACGCCATGGACGCGGCTATTCCGAGGCATATTGTATATATATCTGGTGTCACCGTTTGCATCGTATCAAAAATAGCCATTCCTGAGATTAGCCAACCGCCTGGGGAGTTTATAAACAAAAAAATATCACTAATTCCATCTTCTATACTCAGATATACCATGAGACCTGTAATATGATTCGTGATCTCGCAACGAATCTCTTGACCTAAAAAAAGTGTCCTTTCTCGATACATAACATTGTATAAGTCAACCCAAGTCGCTTCTTCATCTCCAGGAATCCGGTAAGGTACTTTTGGAACACCAATGGGCATATTAGATTAATATTATTAAATTTAAGTAAGAAACACTTTAATATGGAAACGTAAGAATGGAACAGAAAGAAAGAATCTGCAGTTTATTGTCTTAATTTTTATTCTTATTCTATTCTATTTTATTCTTATTCTATTCTATATGAATACTATAGATTCTATTAATACATAGATGGAAAGGTTATACATATAAGAAAGGTAAGACAGATTGAATAAAGAAAAAGGAATGGGTGATTCGAATGCTAAACAAAGAGGGGTAGCGATCTATTCTTCGTTTTTTCCAAATTGGCCAAGTTACCCATTGCATATTGGCACTTATCGAGTATAGAATAGATCTGCTTCTCTTTCTTCTTATGAACAGAATTGGCTTCTTATTTTTAATGGAATGAAATAAATATTCGCGCTTTCTGACACAGAATCCCCTAGAAGGGTTAGGTACAATGGATAATCTTTTTCAATGCGATAAAATAAAGCGACATCGTGTCTATTTTTCTTTGCTAAAGGGGTATTTCCATGGGTTTGCCTTGGTATCGTGTTCATACTGTCGTATTGAATGATCCGGGTCGATTGCTTGCGGTGCATATAATGCACACAGCTCTAGTTTCTGGTTGGGCTGGCTCAATGGCTTTATACGAATTAGCAGTTTTTGATCCCTCTGATCCTGTTCTGGATCCAATGTGGAGACAAGGTATGTTCGTAATTCCCTTCATGACTCGTTTAGGAATAACGGATTCGTGGGGTGGTTGGAGTATTTCAGGAGGAACTGTAACAAATCCGGGTATTTGGAGTTATGAAGGTGTGGCAGCTACGCATATTGTGTTTTCTGGCTTGTGTTTCTTGGCAGCGATCTGGCATTGGGTATATTGGGACCTAGAAATATTCTCTGATGAGCGGACGGGAAAACCCTCTTTGGATTTGCCCAAGATCTTTGGAATTCATTTATTTCTTGCAGGGGTGGCTTGCTTTGGCTTTGGGGCATTTCATGTAACGGGTTTGTATGGTCCTGGGATATGGGTATCCGATCCTTATGGACTAACTGGAAAAGTACAAGCTGTAAATCCAGCGTGGGGTGCAGAAGGTTTTGATCCTTTTGTTCCGGGGGGAATAGCTTCTCATCATATTGCTGCGGGTACATTGGGTATATTAGCGGGCTTATTCCATCTTAGTGTCCGTCCGCCTCAACGTCTATATAAAGGATTACGTATGGGCAATATTGAAACTGTACTTTCCAGTAGTATCGCTGCTGTTTTTTTTGCAGCTTTCGTAGTTGCTGGAACTATGTGGTATGGGTCAGCAACGACCCCAATCGAATTATTTGGGCCTACTCGTTATCAGTGGGATCAGGGATACTTTCAGCAAGAAATATATCGAAGAGTTAGCAATGGTTTAGCCGAAAATCTTAGTTTATCAGAAGCTTGGTCTAAAATTCCCGAAAAATTAGCCTTTTATGATTATATTGGTAATAATCCGGCAAAAGGGGGATTATTCAGAGCGGGCTCAATGGACAATGGGGATGGAATAGCTGTTGGATGGTTAGGACATCCCGTCTTTAGAGATAAAGAAGGACGTGAGCTTTTTGTACGCCGTATGCCTACTTTTTTTGAAACATTTCCGGTTGTTTTGGTAGATGAGGAGGGAATTGTTAGAGCGGACGTTCCTTTTAGAAGAGCAGAATCCAAATATAGTGTTGAACAAGTAGGCGTAACGGTGGAGTTCTATGGTGGCGAACTTAATGGAGTAAATTATTCTGATCCTGCTACTGTAAAAAAATATGCGAGGCGTTCTCAATTAGGGGAAATTTTTGAATTAGACCGGGCTACTTTGAAATCCGATGGTGTTTTTCGCAGCAGTCCAAGGGGTTGGTTCACTTTTGGTCATGCTACCTTTGCTTTGCTCTTCTTTTTCGGACACATTTGGCATGGCGCTAGAACATTGTTCCGAGATGTTTTTGCTGGTATTGATCCAGATTTGGATGCTCAAGTGGAATTTGGAACATTCCAAAAAGTGGGAGATCCAACTACAAAGAAACAGGCAGTCTGATACACATTGTTATGGTATCTTTCACCTCTCTTTTTTGATTTGACATCTCCCATCCTTTCTTTGACTCTTTTTCTTTCTTTATATGGGAAATTCTCCCAAATGACAAATGAATAGGTGTGGAAGTTATAATTGTAAATAAACCACGATCGAATCTATGGAAGCATTGGTTTATACGTTCCTTTTAGTTTCGACTTTAGGGATAATTTTTTTCGCTATCTTCTTCCGAGAACCACCTAAGGTTCCACCAACTCCAACTAAAAGAATAAAATAATTTCATTTAAGTAAGAAGTCTCCCAGATAGGGGGACTTCTTACTTAAATTAGTCTCCGTGTTCTTCGAATGGATCTCTTAATTGTTGAGAGGGTTGCCCAAACGCGGTATATAAGGCATACCCAGTAAAGCTTACAAGTAAACCAGATATGGAGATGGCGACTAAAGTTGCTGTTTCCATTTTTATAGAATTTCAAGATTACAATGGATCTACGAAAAGATCGTGTATTTACAACTACAACGGAATAGTATACAAAGTCAACACCAATGATTAAATATAATTTATGGCTACACAAACCGTTGAAGATAGTTCTAAACCTAGGCCAAAACGAACTGGTGCAGGTAGTTTACTGAAACCCTTGAATTCGGAATATGGGAAAGTCGCCCCGGGTTGGGGGACTACTCCTTTTATGGGGGTCGCAATGGCTTTATTCGCTATATTCCTATCTATCATTTTAGAAATTTATAATTCTTCCATTTTACTGGATGGAATTTTAACCAATTAGGTTTCTACTAACTAAAACTAGGAAGTCAGAGTTTTTCCATCCAAAAAAGCCTTTCTAGTTTAAGCTCTACATTTCTAGATATTATGGTAGTTCGACCGCGGAATTTTTTTGTTTCGGTATCTCTGGAATATGAGTGTGTGACTTGTTAGAATTGATCCTATTGATAATACATAGAAAGGGCCTGTTATCTCTATCAAGATGATTCTAATTCGTCAGATATTATTTATTCTAGTATCTGGAACACGAAATAGATAGAGTGGATCAAAAAAAATGGAACTATGATTCATACTCACTATTAAGACCTCGCAACCAGACTGAAAAATTCAAGTAGTTCTTAAATAAAAATAAAAAAGAAATTTTCTTCCTTACAATTTTGTTTGCCCAAAAGACAACTTTTTTTCTATCGATTTTGTCGAGTCATTACACTGATTCAATTTCAATAAATGATTATCAAGCGGTTCTTATTCGAAGAACCCTTGCCTTTTGTTTAGCTTGAGACTAAATCATCGTGGCTCTAGTATGAATCTAAGGTTTTAATTGAACTGATTCATAGGATCACAACAAGATAATTTCTATATTACGCATAAAAAAAAATCCAAAATAGGGAAGAGAAAAGTCAAGAAGCCTCTAATGACCAACATAAGGGAAAGGAAGAAAGAAAGACGCGCCAACTTGAGATTTTTTGGCATTATCATCACAAAGAAGATATTCCGGATTTTTTTTATTTGCTATCTTCAAGGCAAATCGACCCGATTCAGTGGCTGATGAAGTTTTGAACCTTTTTTCTAATATTCGTTGAAAATTTGTGTGTTTCTGCTTGAGCCGTACGAGATGAAATTTTCATATACGGCTCTTAGAGGGGGGCGTGGGTTAGTTACCTATCTCAATAAAGTATATGATTGGTTTGAGGAACGTCTTGAGATTCAGGCAATTGCGGATGATATAACTAGTAAATATGTTCCTCCCCATGTCAACATATTTTATTGTTTAGGGGGAATTACACTTACTTGTTTTCTAGTACAAGTCGCTACCGGTTTTGCTATGACTTTTTACTACCGACCAACCGTTACAGAGGCTTTTTCCTCGGTTCAATACATAATGACCGAGGCCAACTTTGGTTGGTTAATCCGATCAGTTCATCGATGGTCAGCAAGTATGATGGTTTTAATGATGATCCTGCATGTATTTCGTGTGTATCTCACAGGGGGATTTAAAAAACCCCGTGAATTAACTTGGGTGACAGGTGTGGTTTTGGCTGTTTTGACTGCATCATTTGGTGTAACTGGTTATTCTTTGCCTTGGGATCAAATTGGCTATTGGGCAGTCAAAATTGTGACAGGTGTACCTGACGCCATTCCGGTAATAGGATCGCCTTTAGTGGAGTTATTACGCGGAAGTGCTAGTGTGGGCCAATCCACTTTGACTCGTTTTTATAGTTTACATACCTTTGTACTGCCTCTGCTTACTGCCGTATTTATGTTAATGCACTTTCCAATGATACGTAAGCAAGGTATTTCGGGTCCTTTATAGGGAAGGCATATCATAGAGAATTCTAATTCTCATATATCATATCGGGTAGGTTGTGGTATTTCATTGCTACAAGCATGGGTTATTGTAAAATAACACATGTCATTTGGATACTTCTCTTCAACTCCGAAGTATTTTTATACGATACAAATAGTTGAAGTTAATTTTACGAAAGAAAAAAGGCGGATTATGGGAGTGTGTGACTTGAATTATTGATTTGGCCATGCAGATAAAGAATTGGATCTGCCACATTAGAATTCACAACCAAAGGTGTCTCCGCATCCAATCAACATGTAAGTCCCCTACCTAGGAAGGATAGGCTGGTTCACTTGAGGAGAATATCTTCTATGATCATACCGCAACCATGTCATCCATGAACAGGCTCCGTAAGATCCCATAGAGTGGAAATGGAATCAGTCATGTGACATGATCCAATTCTCTATTTATTACACTTACCTTTTTATTATAGTATGGAAATGCATTCATTTTCTTTGCATCGATTGTGATCCGCAATACTATCGGAGTAAAAGAAGGGATCTAAGGAAGAATGTAGGCTAAACTTTTTGATTTTTTATTAGTAACAAGTAAATATTTTGTTTGGAGGTAAGAAACTTGCGATATTGAGGGGATAAATACCAACTAATCAAGAGACATGAGACAATCCACAAAGCAATTGATCATGATCAAATTTGTAAGCCCACTTGGATATTGAGCATTTACCCATAAGAATAGGATTATTTTCAATGAGTAGTGGTAGGTGCAACTTTGGAAAAGAGAATCTGATAAAGCTTTTTTTGTCTAGAGTCATTGAGTCATTATATACCTTAATTCTATTAAGGATCTTCCGCGGTCTTATTTCTTTCACTCTTGCTCGAGCCGGATGATGATAAATTCTCATGTCCGGTTCCTTTGGGGGATGGATCCTAAAGAGTTCACCTATCCCAATAACAAAGAAACCAGACTTAAATGATCCTGTATTAAGAGCTAAATTAGCTAAAGGGATGGGACATAATTATTACGGGGAACCCGCATGGCCCAACGATCTTTTATATATTTTTCCAGTAGTAATTCTAGGTACTATTGCATGTAATGTAGGTTTAGCGGTTCTCGAGCCATCAATGATTGGTGAACCGGCAGACCCGTTTGCAACTCCTTTGGAAATATTACCCGAGTGGTACTTCTTTCCCGTGTTTCAAATACTCCGTACGGTACCCAATAAGTTATTGGGCGTTCTCTTAATGGTTTCTGTGCCAACAGGCTTATTGACAGTACCTTTTCTAGAGAATGTCAATAAATTCCAAAATCCATTTCGCCGCCCAGTAGCTACGACCGTTTTTTTAATCGGTACTGTAGTAGCTCTTTGGTTAGGTATTGGAGCAACACTACCCATTGATAAATCGTTAACTTTAGGTCTTTTTTAGATTTTTTTTGATTCATTCAACCATGAAGTACCATAGGTATCTAGGAAATAGTTACTTCCAAGTAGAATCTTCCCTAGATACCTAAAATCCATTTTATTATTTTATTATGATCCATTTCGCGAAAATATAGATTGTACCAAAGATGCAAAATTGTTTTCTTTTTTCTTTTTATTCTATTCTAACTCGAAAAAGAAGAAGAAAAAAAATTGCAATGGATTTAAAACGAGAGTTTATTCTTAAGTAAATCAATTGGGAGATGCTTCTCTAGAGTGTCCCATATATGTTTTCTATCTTCCATACGAAAACTGTCAATTCTCATAAGATCTTCTTCAGTCTTACTCAAAAGGTCCAATAGTGTATGTATATTGGCCCTTTTTAGACAATTATATGTTCTAGAAGTTAATTCTAATTGATCAATAAAAATACAATTCAATGGAATTCCTTTTTTGTTTTTCTTTAGATTAGTTAATCTTTTTTGAAAAGTAAAAAGGGGTGGAGTAAACCTGTTTTTATTTTCTTCGAAACTAGTGCCCTCTTCCTCGGCGTGTAGAAAAGGAAGAAATAAATCAATCAAATTACGAGAAGCCTCATAAAGCGCTTCCTTAGGGGTTAAACTTCCATTAGTCCATATTTCTAGAAAAAGTATCTCGTGTTTTTCATTTCCATTCCCACAAGAAAAAATACTATAATTCACATTTCGAACAGGCATGGATACAGCATCTATAGGATAACTTCCATCTTGATAGTTCTTTCTGAGTTCTGTCTGATATCCACGATCTCTCTTGATCTGTAAATCAATACAGAAATCAATGGGCTCTGTCAAGTTAGCTATAGGTTGTGCCGTATCAACGGTTTCTACGGAAGGCGGTAAGATGATATCTTGAGCAGTTATGTATCTAGGACCTTTGACGCAAATTGATGCGTCTCTAACTCCATAGAGATTACTTCTCAATACAATTTCTTTCAAATTTAGTAAAATTTCTTGTACGGATTCTTCAATACCTGCTATTGTAGAATATTCGTGTGGCACGCTCCCAAATTTTGCACGTGTGATACATGTTCCTTCTATTTCGCCAAGTAAAGCTCTTCGCAAGGCAATACCAACGGTGTCCGCTTGACCTTTTCTAAGCGGGGACAGAATGAAACGACCATAATAAAGACGCTTACTATCTACTCTTGATTCAACACACTTCCACTGTAGTGTTTGAGTGGATCCTGCTACCTCCTCTCGAACCATAATAGACTAGTATTATTATTTTATCATTGAATCGTTTATTTCTCTTGAAAGTTGAAAGCGGGTTAATTCTTTTACAGACGTCTTTTTTTAGGTGGTCGACATCCATTATGCGGCATAGGTGTTACATCGCGTATACAACTTAATCGCACACCACTTTTAGCAATGGCTCGTAATGCGGCATCTCTTCCACTACCAGCGCCCTTTACCATAACTTCTGCTCGTTGCAAACCTACTGTACGAATAGCATCTACTGCTGTTCTTTGACCAGCATAGGGTGATGCTTTTCTTGAGCTTTTGAATCCACAAGTACCGGCCGAGGACCAGAAAACCACCCGACCTTGTGGGTCTGTAACAGTTATAATGGTATTGTTGAAACTAGCTTGAACATGAATAACCCCTTTTGTTATTCTACGTGCACTCTTCCGTAAACTAAAACGTGCATTCCTACGTAAACCAATACGCACTTTCTTACGTGAACCAATTTTTGGTATAGCTTTTGCCATATTTTATTATCTCATAAATATGAGTTAGAAATAAAAAAAAAGATACAAAGATATCCGTTTCAGGGTAAAATACACCCTTTACTTTAATTATTTGAAATTATTTTATTTGGAATTGGAACATTTCCGCGGGTACTTTTTTTTTACTTTTTAGACAGTAAAGTTCTTTTTCGAAAGATTACCCCTGTCTTTGTTTATGCTTCGGATTAGAGCAAATCACTCTAATTCGTCCACGCCTACGAATCAGTCGACATTTTGTACAAATTTTACGAACGGAAGCTCTTATTTTCATATTTCCGTATCCTTTTTTAAACTATGAATCTAATATTTTGGAAAAAAATAAGTCTCTTCGCTTGAATTTTAGAACTTAGAATTTATTACCCTAGAAAAAAAAAAGAAAAACCTAATCCTTTGAATCTTTGGTATTCTTCAAATCTTCGCTATCCTTCAAATCTTCGCTATCCTTCGAGTCTTCGATACGCTTCGAATCCTTATGGGGAAGTCTATAAATTATACGTCCCTTGCTTGAATCATAACGACTTACTTCAATTTTGACCCTATCCCCCATCAGTATTCGTATAGAACTAGACCGGATCTTTCCTGAAATATAGCCTAGGATGATGGTGTCATTCTCTAGCCGAACGCGGAACATTCCATTGGGTAGGGCTTCCGTAACTAAACCTTCAAAAGTAACTTTTGCTTCTCTCGGGTTTTTTTTTTCTCTCCTATTTTTTTTTTCTGTCATATTTTTTTCTCCTATTTTTCCATTTTTATTTTCAAAATAGGAAGGGCGAGGTAGAATTCGAGCACTATAGGCGGGGCGATTACCATATATAACATAAGACTTCTCCCCCAATTCTGTTTAGTCGAGCTTCTCGATCTGTCATTATCCCTCGAGAAGTAGAAAGAATAGCAATTCCCATTCCACCCAAAACTTTAGGAATTCCTTGATAGTTGGTATAAATTCGTAAGCCGGGTCGGCTAATACGCTTTAAAAAAGTTCTTGTTCTATATATTCCTTTTCGAGTCTTTCTCTTTTGATGTCGCAAAGTTGAAACCAAGAAATATCTGTTACGTTCCTGATGTTTCCGAACACTTTCAAGAAAACCCTCTCGTAGAAGTATTTTAACAATGTTTTCGGTAATATTTGTAGATACTACTCGAACTGTTCCTTTTTTATTCATGTCCGCGTTTCTTATAGAAGTTAGTAAATCAGCAATAGTGTCCTTGCCCATAAGACTCTAATTCTAGGTTCCTCCTAATTTTTCTATAATCAACATGTTTTCTTTTTTTTTCTTTTCATTTTGGATTTTAAAACATATACGTAAAACACAATCTACTAATATTAATTCTTTGATCTAAATTTCGCCTACTAGTATTTATAATACTTCAGGAGCTAATGAAACTATTTTGGTAAAATTCAATTCTCTCAATTCCTCGGCAATCGCGCCAAAAACTCGAGTTCCTTTTGGGTTGCCTTTTTGATCAATTATAACCGCAGCATTGTCATCATAGCGGATTATTATACCGTCTTCGCATTTGAATTCTTTACATGTACGTACAATTACAGCTCGAATTACTTCGGATCTTTCTAGAGGCATTTGGGGCAATGCGTCTTTGATTACAGCAACAATAACATCACCAATACGAGCATATCGCTGATTACCAGCAGCTCCTATGACTCGAATACACATCAATTTTCGAGCTCCACTATTGTCTGCTACATTTAAAAGGGTCTGAGGTTGAATCATATTATTTTGATTTCAATTTGTTATTTCAATGCAAAAGGATGAAAGAAATATTGTCTTTCCAGAAAGAAAAACCGGGCATTTTTTTTCTTCCATACCCCTTTTAGGGTTCTATATCTCTAATCGAATAAATTGACTTCGTATGGGCATTTTACTGGCCGCTATGGAGATAGCTGCTCTAGCTACAGTTTCAGATACTCCCCCCATTTCATAAAGTATACGACCTGGTTTAACAACGGCTACCCAATATTCGGGGGACCCCTTTCCCGAGCCCATACGTGTTTCCGTGGGTCTTAGTGTAACCGGTTTGTCGGGAAATATACGTACCCATATTTTTCCACCACGACGTGCATATCGTGTTATTGCTCTTCGTCCTGCTTCTATCTGTCTCGCCGTGATCCAAGCGGGTTCAAGTGCTTGAAGAGCATATCTACCAAAACAAATACGATTGCCTCGGAAGGATTTTCCTTTCATTCTTCCTCTATGTTGTTTGCGAAATCTGGTTCTTTTGGGGTTATAGTCGATGGTTCTCTTTCTTAGTTCCATCTCTACTCCAAAACTGGACATGAGAGTTTCTTCTCATCCAGCTCCTCGCGAATGGAATGAGAAAGCATGTAAATAAATTTCTCTAATTCCATAATATTTAAAAATATTACGGTACGGATAGATACACATTAATAGATAATAGAAAAAGTTAGGTTTTTTTTTTATTTTTATATTGAATTTGTTAAAACAGAAAAATATAATATATAGTCAAAAAAGAAGATCTAGAATATATCCAGATGTGTGTGGATATTTATCTAAATTCTATATTTATAGATAATAATGTAGTCCTTCTAAAAAATATCCTTATTTTTACTCTTATTGAATCGCGGTAAAGTATTCTAATTCAATAAGAATTTCGCGGGCGAATATTTACTCTTTCCTGTCTTATTTGTTAATTTATAAACTTACCAAATAAGACAATTTTTTTGGTTTGTTCCGCCATCCCACCCAATGAAGTGTTAGGATTCTTTTCAATAAAATCCTATGGAATCATAGGTTCTGTCGTTCCCACTGCTTCTCCTTGAATGGTTAGGTCTGAATCCCGCAACGGAGCTTCCAAAAAATTTCTTTCCGAGTTAATTTTCTCAGTTTTATTAACCCGGGCGGCTCTTTATTATTGCTTAAAATTTGTAGTTCTTCTTTCAAGTTACAATTTTTCATTCTCTATTAGTTTTATTATATTGATGCTTTTTCACATTGCCTTTTATGATGTAATTCATAGACCATACACAGTGGAATTCTATATCTTATTTATTTCCTCTTCCTTCTTTCTATCATCCCTCCCTTTATCCACATCCCTTTAGTTTTGCTTCACAACCTAGAATCCCATTTTTTTTTTAGATAAAAAAGTGCAGTTGCTACAACTATATGACACATCTACTCATTTATGATAGAGGTATTTATTCATATAGTGACTGTTTCTTAGTTAGGATCTCGACAATACGAAGCAATAGGTTGGTTATTAGTATTAGTTAATTTTCTATAATTACTAAGTTTTTTTCTTTAAAAAAGAAAAAAAAATAACGAGTCACACACTAAGCATAGCAATTATATTAAATGATTTATCAATTTTCATTAAATCTTATAGAAAGAGGTAGAATTTCTTCTTTTGCAGGGATTTCAGGAAAAAAGTCTCTTGTCATTTTTTATTCTATCAATGGACAGAATTCGAAGACAAGATTAGTTATTCTTCGTCTACGAATATCCAAATTTTTACACCTAATACTCCATAGATAGTTCGAATTGGATAGCAGCAATAATCAATTTTAGCGCGGATTGTTTGGAGGGGAAGTCTGCCCCTTTTAATGGATTCGGCACGTGCAATTTCTTTTCCTCCGAGACGACCCGCAATTTTTACTTTTACTCCCCTTATATCTGCTTTTTTAGTTAATTCAATGGCTTTTTTCATTGCCTTTCGGAATGAAACTCTATTTTTTAATTGGAAAGCTATATATTCTGCAAGAATGTTAGGCTGTCTATAAGGTTCTTTAACTTTTTCGATAGAAATATTAAATCTCTGGTTTACAGAGTTAATTTCCTTTTGTAGATCTTTCTCTAATTCTTCGATTGCTCCTTTTTTCTTTAATAAATTTGGGAATCCAATATGGATTATGACGTGGATCGTATCGATTTCTTTTTGAATTTCTATATGTGTAATTACTTCGGAACTTGAACCTGAGTCCATTTTTCTATTATGTGTAATTACTTCGGAACTTGAGTCTGATTCTATTTTTCTATTCGAGCCCTTTTTCCTATTCTTTTGTATATAGTTCTTGATACAATCCCTTATTTTTTTATCTTCCTGTAGACCTTCAGAATAATTTTTTGGTTGTGCGAACCAAAAGGAATGGTGTTTTTGGGTTGTACCAAGTCTGAAACCGAGTGGATTTATTTTTTGTCCCATATTTTTCTATTCTATATTTTTTTTTACTGGGAATCGAAATCTTAGATGGATCTAAAGGTTATTTAGATTTCTTTACTATATTTAGTACAATTGTTATATGACACATGCTTTTTTTTATAGGGAAACTACGTCCTCGAGCTCGAGGTCTGAATTTCTTCATAATAGTACTCCTACTGACTTCGGCTTTAGTAATGAATAAATTCGCTTTGTCGAAATCCCTATAATGAGTTGCATTTGCGGCTGCCGAATAAACCAACTTTAAGATGGGATAAGATGCTCGATAGGGCATGAGGTTCAGTATCATAACAGTTTCCTCGTAGTAACGCCACCGAATCTCGTCAAGAACTCTTTGTGCTTTGAAAACAGACATAGGGATACGTTTTTGTGCTTTGAAAACTCTCTCGAACTTAAGTAGACGATCGGTTGGAACTTTCCTTGCGAGTTTCCTTAGCCCACTTTTCTTCTTCTTTATCCTAGGGATATACTTTACTAGTTTGAAACTTGTCATAAATAAGTTTATTCCCCGCCTACCTTTACTTTATTTTGAATCTTTTTTTTCTTCTTAATCTTTCTATTCAGAATTCAGTTAACGACGAGATTTAGTATCCTTTCTTGCATTTTCATAACTCGTAAAATGCCGAGTAGGCACGAATTCTCCCAATTTGCGACCTACCATAGGATTTGTTATGTAAATAGGTATATGTTCCTTTCCATTATGAATCGCAATTGTATGGCCAACCATTGTGGGTAGAATGCTAGATGCCCGGGACCACGTTACTATTGTTTCTTTCTCCTCCTTCATATTGACCTTTTCTATCTTTGCCAATAAATGATGAGCTACAAAAGGATTCGTTTTTTTTCGTGTCACAGCTGATTACTCCTTTTTTCCTTTTTAAAGAGTGGCATTCTATGTCCAATATCTCGATCGAAGTACGGAGGTCAGAATAAATAGAATAATGATCAACGGAAAAAAGAAAAAAATCCTTTAGCTGGATAAGGGGCGGATGTAGCCAAGTGGATCAAGGCAGTGGATTGTGAATCCACCATGCGCGGGTTCAATTCCCGTCGTTCGCCCATCGCATTATTGCAAATTCCAAAAATGCAATTTTCCATATTCCTAGTTACGTATTTACTTACGGCGACGAAGAATAAAACTATCGCTATATTTTTTCCTTTTCCTAGTTCTTCTTCCAAGCGCAGGATAACCCCAAGGGGTTGTGGGTTTTTTTCTACCAATGGGAGCTTTCCCTTCACCGCCCCCATGGGGGTGGTCCACAGGGTTCATAACTACCCCTCTTACTACGGGGCGTTTACCTAGCCAACACTTAGATCCGGCTCTACCCAAACTTTTTTGGTTCACCCCAACATTACCCACTTGTCCGACTGTTGCTAAGCAATTTTGGGATACTAAACGGACCTCCCCAGATGGTAATCTTAAAGTGGCCGATTTACCCTCTTTTGCAATGAGTTTCGCTACAGCACCTGCTGCTCTAGCTAATTGCCCACCCCTTCCACGTGTGATTTCTATGTTATGCATGGCCGTGCCTAAGGGCATATCGGTTGAAGTAGATTCTTCTTTTCTCTCAAAAAACCCCTTCCCAAACTGTACAAGCTTCTTCCAAAGCATACGGCTTTCTAGATGTATATGACGATCTCTAGACAGATGGATCTTATATGAATCATATGATGAAGTACCACATGAGTGGATATATAGGAAAGGAATCCAAATCTGCCGAATCGCTCATGTTATGATCTTCTACATCCTAGGTCTCTGCGTTCCGTCATCTGGCTTATGTTCTTCATGTAGCATTCAGATCGAATGACTCTATGAAATTACGTCGATACTTCCACATATTATGGGTAACGTAGGAGACATCCCTATTTTCCCCCGGGGGTCTTAATTACCACTGCTTAGCTTTCAATTTGCCTCTGACCATCAAATTAAATGTGAATAACCCGTCCTCCTCTCTTTGAAACAAGGGGCGCTTCCGGTTCTGTGCGTGCTTCAAACAATTTTGTCTTCTCCATATTACCATATCTCTAGAGTCAATAATTTTCTATGAGGAACTACTGAACTCAATCACTTGCTGCCGTTACTCAACAGTTTTCTGTTGAGGTCTATCCCGTAGAGGTAGTCAAATTGGATCAGTGATCGATTTCTAGGTTTCGTCGTAAACCTAATTGGTTACTTCCAATTACGTAAATCAATAGTTCAAACCGCACTCAAAGGTAGGGCATTTCCCATTGATATAGGAACTTTTGTACCAGAAACAATAGTATCTCCAATTATAGCCCCTCTGGGATGTAAAATATATCTCTTCTCACCATCCCCATAGTGTATGAGACAAATGTATGCATTTCGATTAGGGTCGTATTCTATGGTTACGATTCTACCAGATATGTCTTTTTGATTCCGTCGAAAATCTATTTTACGGTATAGGCGCTTATGACCTCCCCCTCTATGCCTTGCGGTAATGATTCCTCTGGAATTACGACCTTTACCACAACGGTGCCGTCCATGGATCAAATTATTTCGTGGATTGGATTTCACTTGCCTGTCTACGGTTCCCTTGCGTGTGCTCGGGATAGGTGTTTTGTATAAATGTTTCGCCGTATTATTAAGTATTCTCCTTTAGTTTTTTTCTCTATCTAGAAGTGGAATAGAATAACCCGGTTGAAGGGTAATGATCATACGTCTGTAATGCATTGTATGGCCCAGAATAGGTCCTATTCTTCTACCTTTTCCAGGTAGTCGATGGCTATTCACAGCTACCACCTTAACACCAAAGAAGAGTTCGACCCAATGCTTTATTTCTGTCTTAGTGAATCCCGATTCGACATTAAAAGTATATTGATTCTTTCCCAATAAACGAAGACTTTTTTCTGTAAATACTGCGTATTTGATTCCATCCATAAATCGACTTTCCCTCCTATGCTCTGAGTTCCAGTATCGATAAGAATTCGAGTTCTTATTGTTCTTATGTTATGGTATGAATATACCATACCAATTCGTTATGTATGGATGATGGATGAGATTCCATGGATAGAGAGCCAGTTCCAATAGACTTATGGAATGTTCCCGTTCGTGTGCATCCAGCAGGAATTGAACCCGCAAATTTACCAATTATGAGTTGGGCGCTTTAACCATTCAGCCATGGATGCTTAACAGGGATCATCGTACATCGTAAATAACCAATTTTCATATAGAAAGACATATCATAGAAAAATGAAATCGAAAATATTCCGAGATGGCAAATATTCGGAGATGACTATGAAAACACCTCTCTGGATCCTCGAATTGAAAGAGAGATTGAGAGGGATCAAGAATCCTAATTCTCGCTATTTGGAATGGATCCAATTCTATTGAGTCTGACTCATAGTGATCATTTCTCTTTAGCAAAGAATGACCTTGGTTATCAAAGGATTGAACAACCGGGATCCATTTCCTT